>NC_048284.1:2853713-2891108 GCF_009762535.1 Notolabrus celidotus
GCTCCGAGCTCTGACTCCGTGACAGACCGGATATTGTTGTTACGTAACAAAAACACTGAAGTCTGAAACGGCTCGTTTCACACACATTTACAGAAAGGTGGAGAAATCAGAACAGGGGCAGAATGGATTTTTTTCATTCTCGGGAGTTTTGTAGACAGGGACACATATTTCAGGTAGAGAACCATTAAAAAGTCAATTTTGCATGATATGTCACCTTTAAAGGTTACTGCTCAGCTCCAATCTGCACAGATGAAATGTTCAAACCAAGCCAGAAACCTTGGTGTAGTCTTAGACTCAGACCTTAATTATAGCAGCCACATTAAGACCATTACAAAGTCAGCCTACTATCACCTGAAGAATATATCAAGGATTAAAGGACTCATGTCTCAGCAGGATGCAGAAAAACTGGTCCATGCATTTATCTTTAGCAGACCAGACTACTGTAACGGGGTCTTTACAGGACTCCCTAAAAAGTCCATGAGACGGCTGCAGCTCATACAGAATGCTGCTGCTCGGGTCCTAACAAGGACCAACAAAGTAGACCACATCACTCCAGTTCTTAGATCCCTACACTGGGTTCCTGTCTGTCAGAGAATAGACTTTAAAATCCTGCTGATGGTTTATAAAGCACTGAATGGTTTAGGCTGATCTGCTGCTACTTTATGAACCACCTCGACCTCTGAGGTCATCAGGTACTGGTCTGCTTTCAGTCCCTAGAGTCAGAAGGAAACATGGTGAAGCAGTGTTTAGTCATTATGCACCACATATCTGGAACACACTCCCTGAAAGCTGCAGGTCTGCTCCAACTCTCACCTCTTTTAAATCAAAGATTAAGACCTTTTTATTTACCTCTGCCTTCCCATCTTAGATTATTTTAACCCACTTTAAATAAAAATTTTAATGTAATTTTTAATATATTTCTAGTTTTCCTTTTCTTTTCTGTTCTATTATATTTGTCATTTTAATTATGTTCTTTTATGCTTGTCTGAATGTCTCCAATGATTGTAATATTTTAATGTAAAGCACATGGAGTTGCCCTCGTGTATGAAATGCGCTATACAAATAAAGCTGCCTTGCCTTGCCTACAAATGAACTCTTGACAAGGCTCATGTTCATTAGAAACCATTCCAGGAGACCACTTCATGAAGCAGACTGAGAGAATACCAAGAGTGTGCAAAGCTGTCATGAAGGAAAAAGGGGGGCTACTTTACAGAATCTAAAATAAAAAACATATTCTGCTTTGTTTAACACTTTTTTGTTAATCAAATAATTCCATATATGTTCTTTCATAGTTTTGATGTCTTTGGTATTAATCTACAGGGTTTAAAATAATTCAAATAAATACAAACCCTTGAATGAGAAGGTGTTTCCAAACTTTTGACTGGTAGTGTAAAGAAAACAGAACAAAGACAGAGGAACAGGAAGGTCTTGAGGTGGTTTTTAAATGAGTGAAGTGAGTCAGAGTTGAGGATGTGTGGAGGGAGGGAGTTCCAGAGAGCCGGGGCAGCGACGACAAAGGCTCTGTCCCCCATCACCAAGACCAAGCACCACACCTTGGTTTTTAAATGATTGAAGTGAGTCAGAGTTGAGGATGTGTGGAGGGAGGGAGTTCCAGAGAGCCGGGGCAGCGACGGCAAAGGCTATGTCCCCCAAGGTGTGGTGCTTGGTCTTGGTGATGGGGGACAGGAGGTTGGCATTGAGATGGGGAGTGGCGTTGGAGGAGGTCAGTCAGGTATGAGGGGGCGAGGTGATGAGGAGGATCTTGATGTGGATTAATCATAAACTGCAGCAAAAGCTAAACATTCTCTTGATATTACCTCAAAACATTCAACAAAGCACCCTGCTAGACTTCTTGATCTTCATTCCTGCTGCTGTCTCGTGTGTTAGGTGTTGAATAAAGACGAGCAGGAGCTGGCGGCCAAAAACGAGTACAACTTCGACCACCCTGACGCCTTCGACTTCGAGCTGCTGATCACCGTCATCCGAAAGCTGAAGAAAGGGAAGAGCGTCAAAGTCCCCGTGTACGACTTCAAGTCTCACTGCAGACGGAAGGAATGGGTAAGACCGTCTCACCTGAACCCTGTTTTTAACTGACTGTATCCACTTTAATCGCCACACAGCTATGGGTACTACAGCTGGAGATATCTCACATGACAGTTCAGGCATGTTTCAACGAGAGGAACTTTACCCCAGAACTACGTGCATTTCGACCAGTGGACCCAGGGTCTACATTTAGTTCAGGGGTAGATAATCTCCCCCTTAAAAAGCCCCTGCTAGTGGGGTAGTACTTTTCAAAAGTCCTGGGACTTTCGGGGGGCGGGGCCTGTAATGATGAACATGTCTGATTGGTAGATTAACCGCAGTGTTTTTATTCCGCCCTCCGTCCACAATAACATCACACACATCTGTGATTCACTTGATTTCTCTTTCTTTCATTAGTTTTTATTTGTTCTATCTTTTTTGTATGTGTGTGTACTTTTCAAAAGAAGAAGCTGGGATTCTCTTGATTTAGCAGCTTGTAACAGTTGTCTTCTCTCAGCCCACCGTGAATGCGTCTCTCCTCCCGGTGTTCCGCTTTTAAAAGTGACCCTGTAAACTGGAGACCTTCAGCTGAACGTGTCAGTGTTTGTGGAGTTTACACAGCTGTTGAAACACAGAGGGAGTTCCTGGGAATGCAAACTAGTTTAGTTTTTATTAAGATTTCAAAATATCCTCATCAGATATTTAATGATCGTCTAAAGACGTTTATGAGGGATGCATCCGGCTGAGAGTCTTCAGTTAACAGGGTCGCTGTTTAAACCAAAACACCGGTCGATCTCTGCCACGGCTTTTTGAGTTCAAAAGGATTTTAAAGCCGTGTTGAAACGTCTTTGCTACTCGCGCTTATCTCCTCTCACGTGTTGATTCATTCATTGCTTTTTCCACGTTTTTAATCGCAGGAGCAAAATTTTCACTTTTTTTCATGTTTTTCTGCTTTTGGAGCACAATTTACAATTTGAGGAAAATTTATTTTTTTCGACAGGCTCCTGTCAACTTTTTTGTCAACATTTTTTTGTCAACATTTTTTTTGTCAACATTTTTTTCAAAAAAAATTTTTCAAATTTTTTTTTTAAAAAAAATGATTTTAAATTTTTTTTTGTTAGATTTTATTTTTTCAAAAAAAAAATTTTTCAAATTTTTTGCCAAAACTTTTTTTTCCCAGATTTTTTTCCAAAAAAATGTTTCCGAATTTTTTTTTTCAAATTTTTTGTCAAATGTTTTTTCAAAATTTTCTTCAAAATTTTTTTTTCAAAATTTTCCAAAAACCATTCACAGTCATTGTTTTTTCCATCTGTGATGAATGGCATTCGTCTTTGTTTTACTGCCCTCTACTGGTCTGGTGGTGTAGTGTCAAAGGATTTTAAAGCCGTGTTGAAACGTCTTTGCTACTCGCGCTTATCTCCTCTCACGTGTTGATTCAGTGAATCCATCTGTGATGAAATATAGCACCATCTAAAACAGCGCCAGCTGAGTCTCTTCATGCTAACAGGCTAACTGTTGTGTTGCTCATAATGATACCTACCTGTCCGTCTGCTTCTATGGTGTCATCTGTGATGAATGGCATTCCTCTTTGTTTTACTGCCCTCTACTGGTCTGGTGGTGTAGTGCGTTTACTTTTGTTTTTTCCTCTATACGTCACTGACCTGATTTACACAATCTACCCGGGACTTCAGGCCGCGGTCGAAACGCAGACAACAATGGGGGCACAGGAACCTTTTAGTTCAGGGTAAAGTAGATCTGGGGGCTAAAAGACCCAGGAACTCTTGGTTGAAATGTACTTTTATTCCTGTACTGGTTTATTTTTCCTCTTTGCCGATCTGGTCCCTGAATCACTTCGGCCCTGTCTTTGTTTAATTTAGCAGATAAAGTCACCACAGCTGTTACAAATCACCGAGCACCTCCTGGGATGTCACGGGAGCCGGTGCCAATTGAGACGGCTGCTAATTAGCTAATTATTAAGGATTTAGTGAGCAGGACATTAACCCAGGCAAAGAGCACAATGGCGCTCCTGAAAGCCTCGTGAAGAATCAATCTGGTGTTGTAGCCCTCCGACAACTCCTCTCTATTTCTCGGCGATGTAATTTCATGGCTGAAAGGCACAACACCGCGCGGGGAATCGCCTCTCACGACTCTGAAATCATTTTACGGGCCTTTTGTAGAGGAGGGGATGTAATTAAGCCCCCGGGCCCCGAGGGGGGGGGCGGAGGACTGCCAGGTTCAGAGAGCTCCAGGCCGTATATACTCTGTGTGTTTATGTTTGTCTGTTTTATATCCACCAAGACGAAGAGGAGGGAGAGGGTGTAGTAGTTTCTTCTTCTATGGTTAAACTAGAGGTCACCTTCTCTCTCTCTCTCTCTCTCTCTCTCTCTCTCTCTCTCTCTCTCTCTCTCTCTCTTTACTTTAACACATTACAGAGCCTCTAAATCATCTCCACACAGAGAACAGGGAAATGAACAAATCGATAAACACTCATCTGTTTCTTTAGAATTCACTTTCAGCTTTTCACACACAAACCTCGCCTCAACGCTCTCCCTCTCTCTCTCTCTCTCTCTCTCTCTCTCTCTCTCTCCCCCTCTCTCTCTCTCTCTCTCTCTCTCTCTCTCCCTCTCTCTCTCTCTCTCTCTCTCTCTCTCTCTGAATCAATACTGAAGTGTCCAGTCCATTGACTTTAGCATGAAGCTGGTCAGTGAAAGGTAATAGGATTGTGACATACTCAGCAGCATTTTGTCTTTGATTGAGACAGTGATTAATCTCTCCCTCACTTACACACAAACACACACACTCACTCTCTCACGACTCACACACACACACATTTATTTTCCTCCCTGGTTGTGAAGAAGTTTCATGACGAGGTTTATCAGGATTTTGTTGCTTGTAGATTATCTGTGAGCTCATTTATAAGAGAGATATGTTGGAGGAAAACCTAACATCAAGACCAGGATCAGATCCAGTCCCATCTTACAGACAGGACTCAGTCTGATCTCATCTTAATCCACCATGAGCAGAGCACTTTGCAGCATTTAGCAAGTTACAGTGGCAAGGACAAACTTCCTTTAACAGGCAGAAACCTCCAGCAGGACCAGACTCATGTTAGACACACATCTGCTGAGACCGAGTTGGAGAGAGGGATAGAGGGAGATGAAGAGAGAGAGAGATGATAGTGGGGAGACGGATAGTAGTAGTTGTAGCAGCTGGAGTCTGGCACGTCCATAGCAGCAGAGATCCAGAGGAACCTACGAGACAAGGGAGCTCAGGGACTCCAGAAAGGTCTATGGTTGGTAACTTTAATGGGACAGGAAGAGTTAAAGTAAGAGTCAGGCAGAGAGAGGGGATCCCAGTGTCTCAGTCTAAGCCTATAGCAGCATAACTTAGACCTGGTCCAAGCCTGATCCAGCTCTAACTATAAGCTTTATCAAAAAGGAAAGTTTGAAGCCTACTCTTAAAAGTAGAGAGGGTGTCTGCCTCTCGGACCCTGACTGGAAGATGACTCCAAAGGAGAGGGGCCTGAGAACTGAAGGCTCTACCTCCCATACTACTTTTAGAGACTTTAGGTACGGCGAGCAGGCCTGCATGTTTGGGCTTATTTGTTTTAGTTCACTGAAGGCTCATATCTCTAGTTTTACACCTTTATATCTCACTCCTACACATTTCCTGTATTTCGCCATGATTCTTTCTGTATAAAGTCACCTGAATACTTTGCAGGGACATAAAAAACGTATTGTTGTTTCTGATAAACTTTGAGGAAACAAGTGAAGAAGAAAACCTTTTGATTTGTTCCTCTCAGAAAACCGTGTACGGGGCCAACGTTGTCATCTTCGAGGGGATCCTGGCTTTCGCCAACAAGGAGCTGCTCAAGGTAAGACTCATTTATCTTCTTTATTATGTCACAAAGTTTATTTATTACTTTAGTTTTTAGCTGTTCCAAACACATTTCCTGAGGTGGAATAAAGTTGCCGTGTCATATTTTGTACCCTGTCATTTCATTTTAACTCACATAAGCTGGAACAGTTTTTCATTAAGTCCCAATCCAAACACTTTGGACTCAGACTTCTCTCTCTCTTTCTTCTTCCTCTGTTCTCTGTGTCAGTCCTAATTAATGACTCTGTCTGCTCAATGGCGACCAACACACTGATTAATACAGAACAGAGTCTTTCGATTCTGAGCGGAGACGTTAAATAAGCTCATTTATCTGTGTGGTGAGATGATTCATAAAGACGTGTGCAGCTAACAATCTGTTCTAGATCAGATATGTCAACTTGAGCGACTCGTCTGCTGGACGCCGTGTTACCAAAGTCAACCAGAGTGTAATTTCCCACCTTTTTGGAACGCATCAGATGTGATCAATCCGGCTTTGATTCAACAAATATCATATCAACAAACATTTGAAAACTTGTTATCTTCTCCTTTTGAAGACCAACATGATGAAGTCTGTATTTTTACAATACTATACTATACTAGTGATGGGCGATATGACGATATATATTGTACATACGATAGAAAACTGTCTATCGTTTTCTGGCGGGGCCTTAGTGTTTGGCTCGGCCCTACTAATTGGGGGTCCATCGGGGCTGGGTGGGTGGCTGGTGTCCCTGTCACCCTCCGTCCCCCTGCTGCCCCCTCCCCTGTGGGGGCCTGGTCCGCGGCTGCCCTCGGGGCCGGGTTTCCCGGGGTTCCCTCGCGGTCCTCTTGGAGGGGTGGGGTGGTGCGCAGCTGGGGGGGTGTTACTACGGCAGCCATTGGGGTGTCCCTCCATGCCCCCGCGGCCTGGTCCATCAGTCGCAGGGCGTGGGTGGGGGGCGTGGCTGAGGGGAGTGGTCAGGCCGTCTGGGGGGGGCAGGGGGGATTGGCCCTGCCGCCTCCGCCCTCCCCCCGCTCCGGCGCGCCGGTTGGTGGGCTCTGGTCCTGGTCCTGCCCGTCTGCCTGGCTGTCTGCTCCTGGTGCCGGGCCCCCTCGGCCCTGGTGGCTCCTTTGGCTCCGTCTTGGGGGGCTGTAGGGGCGGTGTTGTGGGGGTGTCCCTTGGGGGGGCTGCGGGATCTCTCCCCCCTCGCCCCCCTTTCCTCCTACTGGGTGACCTGGGGGTCGCCCTGGGTGCTCCGGCGGTACTTGCTTGCTTCCGGTCTGGGTCCTTGGCTTGTCCCCTGGCCTGGGTCTCCCGCGGCGGGTTGGGTCCTTCGGTCTGACGGCTCTCGCGGCCCGGGTGCCGAGCCGTACCGCTCGGCTAATCTGACCCAAGTGGTTTCATCTGCACCAGTGGTGGTCTTGTTACACAAATAGAACACAGCACGGCGGCAACCCTCTGACCCAAGCTTCAGTAATGATTGTGGACACTAAGGGTTGCTTAATCATTAGGATCACCCCACAGATTTTTTTTTGGCATCATGGTGAGATGGTCCCTCTCCATCTAAGTGTGTTAGGTCTCTCTCTCCTTCTCTCTCCCTGTCCCTTTGTATATCCTTAAGTAGTCCATATCGTGATAGAAGATTTTTTTCATATCGCCCACCACTATACTATACTATATTTACTTCTTACAAATCTGAATTATGATGTTGTTATTTCAGCAAACGTACGGCCGTGAATTACAAGAAATTGTATTTTCTATTTTTGGGGTTCATACCTCTAAAGCAAGCTAAAGTAAAAGCTCTGAGTGATTTACTTTTTACAGTGAAGCTGAGACTCACCAGAAACAAAACCCCTGAATGTTTCCTTTTTATTAATTTGAGATTATAAACAAAAACTCAACTCAACTTTATTTATAAAGCACTTCAAAACGACCACAGCCGGAACAGAGTGCTGTACATAAATAGACAAACAACGCAGGCATAAAAACATTTAAAACACAGGATAATAAAACAATAAAAACAATAAAACAATAAATAAAAACAAACCATAAAACACTAAAACAGGAGCAGAGTCTCATGTAGGGTTGAAAGCCAAGGAATGAAAATGGTCAGTCATACAAACAATCATAATAAAGGTTATTAAAATGAACACACAATAATCTTAATCCATACCAACAGTTAAATTAAAGCCATGAACATCCTGTATTTATGCTTGTGTGTGTGTGTGTGTGTGTGTAGGAGGAACCTGGTCAGTGAGGACAGAATGAATCCTGCAGACTTTACTACACCACTGTCGAGGGTGTGAGCTGGACCGTGGTGATAAGACGCCGGGCCTCCCCCGAGACCTCGGCTTTGTGCTCGATTACCCTCTGATTCACTTTATAACAGCTGCCGTCCGCCGTGATTGATTGTGTTCGAGTCCATTCTCGTGGTTGTAGTCAATTATTGCTGCAGATCAGATATGCTAATGAAGAGGTCTGAGGGAGTGAGGCGCTGCTCACTGATGTACATGTTGGGAGTGGAATGAGATGATTAATCTGTTAGAGATTAATAAACCCACTGAGGTAACCATGCTTTAAAATATGACCGCTTTTATGGCAAGTTTGAAATGATAGGATTTTTGATGGTTTCCATAAAAGATGGAGGACGTGACAGCCCTCCGAAGGTGAAGCCAAAACACTTAGAGCACCCCCTGCTGACAGGTTGAAGTATAGGTCTTAAAGCCTCCTCTGTGTTAACAGATGGGAAACAGGTCAGACTTTAAAATCCAAATATATTCAAATTTTACAAGTATATATTTTACCAACAAGAACTTTCAGACGTTTATTCATTTTTATTGTAAAATGAAGAAACTTTATAGAAATGTAAAAAATAAAAAAATATTTATAAAAATAGAATAAAATCAATTAAAATAAAATCAATCAATTCAAAAAATCAAATGAAAAACAGATCAATAAAATAAAATAAATACTAGATCAATAAAATAAAATAAAAAACAGATCAATAAAATAAAATAAAAAACAGATTAATAAAAAAAAAAAATACCAGATTAATAAAATAAAATAAATCCCAGATTAATAAAATAAAATAAATACTAGATCAATAAAATAAAATAAATATCAGAACAATAAAATAAAATAAATACCAGATTAATAAAATAAATACTAGATCAATAAAATAAAATAAACACCAGATCAATAAAATAAAATAAATACTAGATCAATAAAATAAAATAAAAAACAGATCAATAAAATAAAATAAATACCAGATTAAAAAAAAATAAAAAATACCAGATTAATAAAATAAAATAAATACCAGAACAATAAAATAAAATAAATACCAGAACAATAAAATAAAATAAATACCAGAACAATAAAATAAAATAAATACCAGAACAATAAAATAAAATAAATACCAGATTAATACAATAAAATAAATACTAGATCAATAAAATAAAATAAATACCAGATTAATACAATAAAATAATCCCAAAAAATGAATAAAAAAATATAAAAAAATAAAAAATAAAATGATGCTAACACATCATTCATAATGGTAATAATGCAGGGCTAAAAGGAAATTATTCCAAGTTAAAAGCCAGATTAAGAAAGTAAGTCTTAAGTTTACTTTTAAAATACACCCAGAGAGCTCACCGTCTTAATGTCCAGAGGCAGAGTTCCACAGTTAAAGGAATTAAAAACAGAAAGCTCTCTGGCTGACACTTGTGAGGTACTTGAACATTTTAAAGGGACGCATTCAAGGACCTTGGTGATCGTGGTGGATAGTCAGCTTGAGACGTTGTATCTCAGTCAGTGCATTAACAGGAGGGACGTACTCAAGGACCTCTCTCTCTCTCTCTCTCTGATCGCCTGCAGAGCACGGTCAGGGGTTAAAGGTTATCAGGGGTGACGGAGACACAAGTTCATGGAGTTCATTGAGTTTGTGGCGATATTGTAAGAATAGAAAAAAAGACAAATGTACTTGAGCTGATGGGAACCCTGAAAGAGGAACCTGCTGGTCTTTTGTTTGAACATATCCCATAAAAAAGTGACCGGATGTGACGTCAGACTTCCTCAAGAAATGGATGAGCAGGTTTCTAAAAAATATCCCCATCTGTGTTTTGTTCCTCCCTGAGCGCTGTGACAAACAGCAGCTGTGTGTTTCCTGACGGAGCAGGTTAGAAAATGATCTACAGCCTCGGCCTCGCTCTCTAACCTTTGGGATCAACCCTTCCTCATTCCTCTCCTCCCATAGGCTGACAGCCGTGCTTATCCAGCAACCACGCTGTCTGTCGGTCCTTCAGATTTACAGCGGGCAGAATCCACCGGCTTGTTGTGCATCTGAGTTACACCTTCACCGTCCCGCTGTCATCCTCATTTAAATCACTCACAAACTTCTTTTCATCTCAGCAGGCGTCAATAGTTCTTTCGGTGAGCTGCTGTTGCCTCTGTGTTGTGATGCTGCCTCATTGATTTTTCCTGGTTTTGCTGAGTTGAGGTTCAGTTTAATGGAGCTTAGTGGACGGATGAACGGCTGACTGAGTCTTCAGAGCGACAAAGATAACTGATGTGTCCGGGTTTGATCCTTCAACATGTCCTGACCTGAACGACACATTTCAGCTGTAAAAGTGTCAGATCATTGAAGCAACTCTGAAAATATTTCCTCAGTGTCTCTTTCTGCAGCGACGCAGCAGTCTCGTTTTTTATACGACTTAAAGATGAAGTCTCCTTCAGTCGGTCATTCGTTCCCCACTTATTTAATACATCTACACTGGGTTCCAAATTACTATGCAGGTAACCTTTTCTTGAAAATCTGGAAGACTGATGTTCAGAAAAAAATAGTGTTTTAGTATGATATATTTAAAGGTGACATATCATGCAAAATTGACTTTTCAATGGTTCTCTACCTGAAATATGTGTCCCTGTCTACAAACCCCCCGAGAATGATGAAAAATCCATTCTGCCCCTGTTCTGATTTCTCCACCTTTCTGTAAATGTGTGTGAAATGAACCGTTTCATACTTCCGTGTTTTTGTTACGTAACAACAATATCCGGTCTGTCACGGAGTCAGAGCTCGGAGCTTGTTCAGCCCATAGACCGTATAAAATAATACTCAACCCCTCCTCCGTTTTTCATTACCTGCACAAATGTGTGCTAACAAGGAGCTTAGGAGGGAGGCATGCTAGTTGTAGGCTGTCTTAATAAACACAAAGGTCGGTTTGACTCCCCACGTCTGCAGATTTGAAGATCTAGTGGATGATTTTTATTTACCATGGATACGTGCTAGCGCTAGTTAGCATAGCTACATAGCTACATGTCGTAGCTGTAGCTGTGTACCAAGACACACGTCGACATACTGACAAATAAAACAACAAGTAAACACTAGAATCTGTGACCAATCCTTCAGGAAAGGTCCCTGCTGCCTTTCTGGCAGAGGTCGGTTTTACTCCCCACGTCTGCAGATTTGAAGATCTAGTGGATGATTTTTATTTATCATGGATAAGTGCTAGCGCTAGTTAGCATAGCCACATAGCTACATGTTCGTAGCTGTGTACCAAGACACACGTCGACATACTGACAAATAAAACAACAAGAAACACTAAATCTGTGACCAATCCTTCAGAAAGGTCCTGCTACAGGCGCCTCTCCATCAGGATCAGATTCTGGATCAGATTCAGAGGGTTGAAGTAACGTGATCTGTGAGCAGCCGTGTATATTCAGCCAACATGTAAACATTAGATCAACGTGCTGGAGAGCCGAGGCACTTCCACTTCCTGAGGGGGCGTGGTCAGAGAGAAAACAGAGTGTTCTGAGGAGGACTGAAGAAGATGGCTTTTCAGGCAGACCAAAATCTGATTTCAAAGTGTTTTTTTGAGCATAAACTTCAAAGACATGTTTTGGGGACCTCTTAGACCAATATATATTGATGAAAAAAGCGTGATATGTCACCTTTAAGGCCTTGTGCTTTAACAAAACCCTTTTTGTTTGAATCTACAAAGCTTTCTAATATTCTTTATCACAGACCAAGTATATATTTAGGTGTGCCACATTATTATGCAAGTTCTATTCAACTTTGTCAAGAAAAATGACCTGACCAAAGAGGAAGAGTCAAACTGTCAAGAGTCTGAGTAAGGGGGAATTTACCAATGATATAAGCCAAGAAATGACAGCGTGACCACCGACCCATAAAAAGATACATTCAAAATAGTCAGGATGGGAGAAAACCCAAAGGAGAAAAAGCTTGTCGAACATTATAAAAGTGAGAACTGTCAAAAATCAAACGAGAGGTTGCTAAAAGACACTTAACGACCAGTCAGGCCGTTTTTAAAGCTGTTGGGCTGAATGATGTAGTCAGGTCTATTTGATGTAGCACACTAAGGTGAGTGGCAAAGGTCCAAAAGGCATAGAAAAGACCTCCACTGAAGAAAATACATCATGAAAAGCGACTGGAATGGGCTCAACAATACATGAAGGCAGACTTCTCCAAAGTTATATTCACCAATGAGTGCCAGGCAACCCTAGATGGACCTGATGGGGGTGCATCTGGTTGGATTTCAAGTGGCCATGCTACTCCAACTCATCTACGACGTCTACAAGGCGGTGTTGGTGTTATCTGACACTGACACTGTTGATGATGAACTTGTTGGTCCTTTCTGGGTTCAGGATGGTTTAAAAGTGTCCTTCCATTGAGGAAAAGTCAATCAGCTAAAGTGAGAAAGATGGGTGTGTATGTGGTTTCTATTGGTGCCAGCCTCAAGTGGACACTCGAGGAACTGCAGTTTTTAACACTTCCTCATTGGCTTCAATTCTAGCTTTTAGAGTGTTTGTTGAATGGAGGTCGGATTGATCCTTTCTGATGCATTCAAGGACGTCAGGAAATCGTATCACCTTTTTTTTTTGCTTTTGCAACACAACTTCAAGTTAAAATGTTTGATCCAGAACAGATTGTTAGCTTCACACGTTCACACTGATATCTGTTTATAGAGATGAATAAATCATCGTCTGATTAGAGATAGGATGTCGTTACAGTGGATTGTGTTCTGCCTGCTTTTGCTCTCCATACAGACTGTCTACCAAAGCCTGCCGATATGGTATTAGTCAATAGTACTTGGACTTCAAAAGTACTGCAAGATGAAACCAGAACACTTCCACATATTTATTCAGAAGCTGTAAATATGGATAAGACAAAACACAAAATTTTAATACTTCACCTTGTGCTGCTAGCAATGTCAGTCGTTGATAATAGACCAATAGACCAGTTTCCTTCCATTGAGGAAAAGTCAATCAGCTAAAGTGAAAAAGATGGGTGTGTATGTGGTTTCTATTGGTGCCAGCCTCAAGTGGACACTCGAGGAACTGCAGTTTTTAACACTTCCTCATTGGCTTCAATTGTAGCTTTTAGAGTGCTTGTTGAATGGAGGTCGGATTGATCCTTTCTGATGCATTCAAGGACGTCAGGAAATCGTATCACCTTTTTTTTTGCTTTTGCAACACAACTTTGAGTTAGAATGTTTGATCCAGAACAGATTGTTAGCTTCACACGTTCACACTGATATCTGTTTATAGAGATGAATAAATCATCGTCTGATTAGAGATAGGATGTCATTACAGTGGATTGTGTTCTGCCTGCTTTTGCTCTCCATACAGACTGTCTACCAAAGCCTGCCGATATGGTATTAGTCAATAGTACTGGGACTACAGACGTACTGCAAACTGAAACCAGAACACTTCCACAGATTAATTCAGAAGCTGTTAATACAGATAAGACAAAACCCAAAATTTTAATACTTCACCTTGTGCTGCTAGCAATGTCAGTCGTTGATAATAGACCATGTGATCGTAGACATGGGTAAACTAAATTAATCAGGTAATGATAAATAAAGGTGAAAAAAGCATTTCTTCCAGTTCTAACAAGATTAGAAATAAATGAATAATATTTTAAAAATAAGGTTCATGACAGTTTTTGAGATATCTTTTGACAAAACTCAAATAAAGTTCGATGCATTCAAAAGTTATAAATCCTCACTGGAGCTTTAATGAATAAATCCAGATATCAGACTGACTCTCTCCCCGCCTCTCCTGCAGCTGCTGGACATGAAGGTGTTCGTGGACACAGACTCCGACATCCGCCTGATCCGGAGGCTGAAGAGGGACATCTCCCAGCGCGGACGGGACATCAGCGGCATCATCAAACAGTACAACAAGTTTGTGAAGCCGGCGTTCGAGCAGTACATCGAGCCCACGGTGCAGTCTGCGGACATCGTGGTGCCGAGAGGTCGGTGTAAGAACAGAACAACACCGGCTTCATCTCATACATGTGCACTGAGGCGTCTGAAGTTCTGTTAGTGTTTACTTTCTTTTACATCTTGAAAACTTTTTATTCTCAGGTGGAGAAAACTTTGTAGCGCTGGATTTGATTGTTCAGCATGTTCACAGTCAGCTGGAGAAGGTAAGAGTCTCTCTGCTTGTTCCTGTTTCATTTGTTCGGGTCGTGATCGAGCTTTATCGGACTCACCTGAACATTTGGTTTATCTTCGCTGGTTCCCCTTATAGATTGTGATTCTTTGTCCGGTCTGTGAGGGATCCTTTGTAGAGAAAGTGCGGCCTCAACTCCATGTTGTTACTTTTCTTCTCTATAATTCTAATCATGTCGGTTTAAGACTGAAATCAACCATAATGCTAAATGAAACTTAAAAACACATCCTTCAGTAACTTATTTGAAGACCCCTCTTCATCTCATTGTCCCCATCCTCCCCCTGTAAAGGCCGGTGAACCGTTTAAGACCTAATCCAGTTACCTGAGATAAACGGTCGCATAAAACCAGGACAGGTGTCCTCCATCTTCCCTCGCCTCGCCGTACTGTCAGCCACTTTATGACCTGTACCAACCCATGATCCGCTCCACCTCCAACATGTTCATTAATGACCACCAGTCCAACACACTGAGCGTCTTTCACACTCACATTTATGACACCTGCAGTGAGACACATGAATCAATGCTGTGGTTCTTAAATGATGTAGTCTCAGCATCCACCATGAAATTTGACGTGTTTAAATGAGAACTGGTGGAGTTGTTTAAGGAGGGTAGAGACTATGAGTGTTCTGGAGGGGCCAAATTCCACCAGATCCGTGTCAAGTCCGTCTCTGATCCGTCACAGCACCGTCCAGATCTGATGTGTCAATGTAAAGTCAATGTGTTAACTTCCACTGGATCCGCTCCTTTTGTTCTGGCTGCATCTCTGATCCGGCAGGTAGGAGCCCTCCGGATCAGATACACAAGACTTCTATTGTTGTCGGATGGAAAAATTCCAGAAAAATTCCCCCCAAAAAATAAAAAAATCCCAGAGAAACTCAGAGTGAAGATTTTGGTGATTTGTATTCACACATGTGACTCGGACCGAACATTTTCAGGAAGCTTTCAGGGACTTCTGTGCATGTGTGAATACTGCTTAACGGACAAATTCCACCAGATCTGTGTCCCATCCGTCTCAAATCCGTCACAGCACCGGATCTGATAGGTTTCCATTCTAGTCAATGTGTTAACTTCCACTGGATCCGCTCTGTTGCGTTCTATTTTAGCCGGATGCCGGAGCATGACGCATCAACCTCAACAGAGCAGATGGAGCGGGACAGGCAGTCAGGTTTCACCAAAACAAAATGAAAACATCCGGTTAATTTTCAGAATAAAACACTCTGTGTTATCACCAGATCGTATTTCACTTAACTACAGCAACAAACCAAAGTCATGATGAGCGGAGCAAGGCCTGGAGTCAACAGGTCAGAGGTTTTCAGAGGACCAGAAAGACAACATGGATGAGGAGAGGAGGAGGAGGAGGATCCTTGATTCAGTGATTACTGTGGGAAAACCTCGGACACATGACTCCAGCTGTCCGGCGGTCCAGACCACAGCGGATTGGAGACGGATCGGACACAGATCTAATGGAAGTCTGATTTTAGTCATTTAAACATAAATTAGAATTCAAACTATCCAACTAGTCTGAAGGCAAAAACACTCAGTAAGCAGTCTAAATGATTCACACTGTTACACAAGTGTGGCTAAAGATAGCAGAGCTAGCACCACCAGCCTTCAGTCCTCCTTGCAAGTTAACGTCCTCATGCCTGTGCTGGTTCGTCATCGCTCTGGTGGAGTGGTCATATGTCAGTTTAACCAGACACAGCCTACATACAACTTCATCTCCATTTACTAGATCAACATACTGACAAACCACGCCGCGCTACGAAATGACATCTGTCACCTGTGCTTGTTTACATCCAGGTAGTAGAGCTTTATAGCAGTAGATATTAATCAGAGCTTTAAATAAAAGTGCAGCACATACTTTCTGCCAGGCTCAAATCTGTGGCCATCCACTTTTCTACTCAATAAATGATCTTATGCTTCCTGTAAGCTGCGATCACACAGTCTACTCAGGTGTATAAGATTGTCTTCTTTCATTATAAATCTTGACAAAGTGAAGATTTCATCTCAAAGTGTCTCTCCCCTGATTTTAAAACAAACCCTGTTTGATGATTTCCTCTAAATGTTGATCTTTGTTTTGATCTCATGTTTCTTTCTCTTGTGTTTTACTGTTTGTTCACACAAACCTGTGTTTGTGTGCACCTGCCTTTGCGTGCACGACCCTCCCTTGCGTGGCTGAATGCTGTGTAACCATTCCAGCGTGAGATCACTGTGAGGTATGACTGCTGCTTCTTTGGTTACTTTATCTCCTCCTCCATGATCCTTCTCCTCTCTCCTCTTGCTTTTATTCTCTTCTTCCATACTTCATTTGAAAACAAAGACACATTTAATATATTTAGTTTATATCCTGACTCTTTTACTTATAAAGAAATACATGTATGAACACTCTCAGGTGCTCTGTAGTAGAGCTGGGCGATATTACAAAAGATGTTGACATCAATAATTATCATGATAAAAATCAAATCATTAATTCATTCAAATTCAAAGTCAGATTTCTGCTCCTGAGTGAAAGTTGAAGACAGTTTGTTAGTTTGTATCTGGATTTAGTTTTCTGATGAGCTTCTTGAATCCATCATTTCTGACGCTGCTAACAGGAAGCAGGTCTTTAATGTAGATTTTTGTGAAGTTTTAGTTTGTAGATTCTGATTTATCTCAGGTTGAGATGATTTGCATAATTGGATTTATTTACCCACATCGTAAAAGTGTTTTTAATGAAGTGTATTAAGTTAATAGTTAACGCAGAGTCGACACAGTGTCAGACTAACGACTCCGCAATGAGCTAGTAGGTTTTGAGTTTCCTTCAGAGTCGCTGTCGCTCGTCTCAGCTGTGTTTACATACCGCTCCAAACGTCTTTAAGCCCCGCCTACCTCTCACCCTGCGACATGATTGGCCGTCTTCTTCCTTTGTCTAATGTATGATTACAAATAGCATCTAAGACACATTAGCGCCCCCTCCCTTTCCAGTGGTTGTGGGCAGTAATTACAGGTGTAAATATAATCAAATTTTTAAAATACATTTTTTTCACTGATATGTTTATTGACATTTTGCTAAATGCAAAACAACACAAAACCAAAACAGCACACAGACAGTGACACACAACAACAACAACAACAACAACAACAACAATAATAGTACATATTATATTAAAATCTAGATGATAAAGCGAAGCATATACAAATGAATATGTATAAATAAATAGCAAAATAAAGGAAATAAATAATGAAGTAAATAGATAAATAAAAATAAGAAATAAAAACAATTAAAAATAAATAAATTGTGGGGCGCTGGTGGCCTAGCGGTCCAAGCGCCCCACGAACAGAGGCTACAGTCCTCGTCGGAGGGGTCGCCGGTTCGATTCCCGTCTGGTCGACCATTTCCTGCATGTCTTCCCCCGCTCTCTACTCCCCACATTTCCTGTCTCTCTTCAGCTGTCCCATCAATAAAGGCAAATAAAAGGCCAAAAAATATAACTTAAAATGAATAAATAAATAAATAGTTATTGGTCGGTCTGCCGCCCTCAACAACACTTTTGAAAATTGCCCATTAGGTAATCACCTAATCAGGGATCTCATGGAGGTCCAGCTCCTGCAGATACTTAAAGAATGAGTCCCACATCCTGTGAAAGTCCCTCAGGGAGCCTCTCACTAAGTGTCTGATTCTCCCCAGCAAATAATATCACGATAATTATCGTTATTGAATTATCGCCCAGCCCTACTCACCAGCTCAGAGACAGAGTAAAGGTTAAAAAGAGTCAACATCAACTCAAACAAACTCTCTCTCAGGTGTTTCTGTTGAGGCAGCTGGTGTCTGTTTGTTAGCTCCCTGTGTGAGCATTAAAGGACTAATCCGTACTCTCAGCTCCTAAAGGGGCCTGTTGGAGTGTGAATGAATGGCGTCACCTTACATGAACCCACTTTAAAGACAAATAGAAGCGAGCTGGCCGCTCCTCTCCTCCGCCCTGGACTGGAAAGTATTTGTTCAGTGTTGCACGGCGGTGATGGAGTGGAGCTGATTCTCTGTTCTAATGCTTTTTCTTTCTCTTCTCTCTCTCTTCTCTGCTCTTGTTCTTTTATATACTTCCTTCCTGTGTTTTTTTTTCACCTCCTCCTTCTCAACTTTTCATTTCTAAACCTCCACAATTGAATATCTGTCACCTTCTCCAGAGGAAGCTGCGCTGGGATATGTGAGGCTCGCCTTGTGCATCCTCTCTCTCTCTCTCTCTCTGGTGTTGTAGTTCTGTAGATGTGATGCTCTCTGGTTTTGGTGCTACAGGCTGCTGTGAATTTAAAAAAAACCCTCACATGCTTGTCTGATGCTTTTCATGACCGATTGAAGACGGTTCGTCAGAGAAGCATTAAACCACTTGCTGTTGTGGGTGTTCAAACTGAAGCATGCCTTTTTTTAAAGTTCAGCATAATCAGAGCATGCAGCAAAGTGTGTCAGCTGTGAGGTCCTGACAGAATACGTTAGCTTGTTTTGCCGCTCTTGGCCGTGTAAGCATGTGTTTGAAAGTGTATCCACTTCATGTGCTGAGTTCCTGAATCTCATTTCTTTGTTTTGGTTTTGTTTGTTTGAGCTGAAGGCTCCAATTGAAAGCTAAAGTCTTGACTTCCAGCATGAAGAGAAATACAGAATCCCCTGCTTCTTCTGCAGTTACATGACGCTAACATCTGCAAACATCAGCTCACAGTTTCCTGATGTCTGTCCCTTAGCAGCTCTCTGAACAGATTATACTTTGAGTTATTATTCTGAGAGATCAGAGCAGCTACTCTAACCCGAACCCTGGAGCTAGCTGCACAAACTGTACAGTAAAGAATCCCTGACAGAGTTAGGATTCTGTAGACGAGACCTGTTTTTGAATCTTTCTTTTCTTTTTGACAATCAGCGCCCCCTACTGCATGTTGGTTTTATCCCCTCTAATCCCTCCATGTGCTCATCCTGTGTGTTTGCTTCTGTTTGGCTTTCACAGATCAGCTCTGGCCTCGGCTCATCAGGGTCAGCCTTTACCCAAAACCCTCAGTGTGATGGAGAGCACGCCGCAGGTCCGAGGCATGCACACCATCATCAGGTCAGAACGCACACTCACACACACTCACACACATCCTGATTTGAGGATTTGAACGTGTCTGAGGAGAATTAAAGCTGCAGAGGTCGAGTTATCCCAACTTCTCCTCCCTACCATGAGTCGAGCTCTCACACTGACACAATCTCTCTCTGTGTTTCCTCCTGACCTCTGTGTGTCCATGTAGGAACAAGGAGACCAACAGAGACGAGTTTATCTTCTACTCTAAGAGATTAATGAGGCTCCTGATAGAACATGCTCTCTCCTTTCTTCCCCTCAAGGTGAGATTTCTTCTTTTTTCATGTGAAAGTGTCACCATAAAACGACCCACTGCTCTCCTCCTCTTTGAAATTATCTTCATGTTGCTTTTGTAAACGTCCAGCTGACTTCTCTTCTTCCTTTACTCTCCAGCCCGTGTCCGTGGAGACGCCGCAGGGTGGCGTCTATGACGGGAAGAGGCTGAGCGGTAAAAGAGTGAGTCTGAGTCTGAACTTTTGGTTGTGATTTAACATTAAGTCTGTGTAGTCATCAAAGTCCATGTTTAGTATCTGAGCACCTTTTACCAAACTCCACTTTTCCTCTTACTGACAGAAACAGAAGAAAAAAAAAAGACTTTATTCTAATAAATGTTCAACTTTTTTCCCTTACAACATTATTCTTTTATTTTCAGAATTTTTTTTTTGTTACAATTTTATTCTTTAAAATTTACACCTACGACTTTATTCTCATACATTTTAAACTTTTTTCACTTACAATATTTTTCTTTTGAATTTACAACTATTTTCTTTAGGAATCAAGACTTTTTCAACTTAAGACTTCATTTTTTTTAAATTAATGGTTGTTTTAACTTATGACTTTATTCTTTAAAATTTTCGCCTACTTCCACCTACAACTTTATTTTCATAAATTTTCCACTTTTTTCTCTTACGCCTCTCCTTTTGGAGTGACGACATTTTTCACTTACAATAAAAAAAATAATTTTAAACTTTTGCAATTAGGACTTTTCACTAACGACTTTATTCTTTAAAATTTTAAACTTTTGTCACTTACAACTTTATTCATTTAAATTTGTGACTTTTTTCACTTACAACTTTTTCCTTTTTAAATTTACGACTTTTATCATTCACGACTTTATTCTTTTAAATTTTCAACTTTTTTTCAATTACGACGTTTTTCTTTTGAATTTACGACTTTTATCATTCACGACTTTATTCTTTTAAATTTTCAACTTTTTTTCAATTACGACGTTTTTCTTTTGAATTTACGACTTTTATCATTCACGACTTTATTCTTTTAAATTTTCAACTTTTTTTCAATTACGACGTTTTTCTTTTGAATTTACGACTTTTATCATTCACGACTTTATTCTTTTAAATTTTCAACTTTTTTTCAATTACAACGTTTTTCTTTTGAATTTACGACTTTTATCATTCACGACTTTATTCTTTTAAATTTTCAACTTTTTTTCAATTACGACGTTTTTCTTTTGAATTTACGACTTTTATCATTCACAACTTTATTCTTTTAAATTTTCAACTTTTTTTCAATTACGACGTTTTTCTTTTGAATTTACGACTTTTATCATTCACGACTTTATCTTTTAAATTTACGACTTTCTTTCAATTACAACTTTATTCTTTTAAATTTACAACCTTTTTTCAATTACGACGTTTTTCTTTTGAATTTACGACTTTTTATCATTCACGACTTTATTCTTTTAAATTTACGACTTTCTTTCAATTACAACTTTATTCTTTTGAATTTACAACTTTTATCATTCACGACTTTATTCTTTTAAATTTTCAACTTTTTTTCAATTACGACGTTTTTCTTTTGAATTTACGACTTTTATCATTCACGACTTTATTCTTTAAAATTTTAAACTTTTGTCACTTACAACTTTATTCATTTAATTTTGTGACTTTTTTCACTTACAACTTTTTCCTTTTTAAATTTACGACTTTTATCATTCAAGACTTTATTCTTTTAAATTTTCAACTTTTTTTCAATTACGTTTTTCTTTTGAATTTACGACTTTTATCATTCACGACTTTATTCTTTTAAATTTTCAACTTTTTTTCAATTACGACGTTTTTCTTTTAAATTTACGACTTTTATCATTCACGACTTTATTCTTTTAAATTTTCAACTTTTTTTCAATTACGACGTTTTTCTTTTGAATTTACGACTTTTATCATTCACGACTTTATTCTTTTAAATTTACGACTTTCTTTCAATTACGACGTTTTTCTTTTGAATTTACGACTTTTATCATTCACGACTTTATTCTTTTAAATTTTCAACTTTTTTTCAATTACGATGTTTTTCTTTTGAATTTACGACTTTTATCATTCACGACTTTATTCTTTTAAATTTACGACTTTCTTTCAATTACAACTTTATTCTTTTAAATTTACGACTTTCTTTCAATTACAACTTTATTCTTTTAAATTTTCAACTTTTTTAAAATTACGACGTTTTTCTTTTAAATTTACGACTTTTTATCATTCACGACTTTATTCTTTGAAATGTACGACTTTCTTTCAATTACAACTTTATTCTTTTAAATTTTCGACGTTCTTTCAATTACGACTTTTTTCTTTTAAATTTACGACTTTTTTCACTCAACTTTGTTCTCGTAAATGTATGACTTGATTCTCATTATCTTTTTTTCTTCTTTAATGTGGCACTTATCCTCTGTTTTTTTAAAGACCACATGATCCCAAAAAATTCGGAGAGTTTTCAGGATCAATTTGAAACCAAATTTAGAATTGAACAGTGAACGTGTATATTGTCTTTTTTTGAGCCGCCAGGAGAACAGTTGATGGATTTATAAGTCATAATAGATTTTTAACGTTGATAAATAAGGCCTTCAAATATAATCTCATTGATCAGGAAACATAAAGTAAACCTAAATATCTGTGTGTGTGTGTTTCATAGATCACAGGTGTTTCCATCCTGAGAGCAGGAGAGACCATGGAGCAGGCTCTGATGGCTGTGTGTAAAGACATCAGGCTGGGAAAGATCCTCATCCAGACCAATCACGACACAGGAGAACCAGAGGTTAGTCAGACTCAGACAACCTGTGCAGCACCTGACCCATCTTCACATTCTCATGAATTTTCTTATATGTAAACACCTACTGACTTAATTATACCCTGTCCATTCTCCTTCATCCAGCTTCACTACCTCCGCCTGCCCAAAGACATCAGTGAGGACTACGTCATCCTGATGGACAGCACCGTGTCCACCGGAGCTGCAGCCCTCATGGCCGTCAGAGTGCTGCTGGTACGTCTACACACACATGAACAAGCTCCAGAATAAACCCGCTCACACAACTTTTTTATAGTATACTGGACTGAAACTTGACTGCCGTCAAAACAAAAATATCCAATAGAAAGGGATATGTAGAAGAGGAAAGAAACCTCAAGTCCTAAACTCCTTGTTTTCCTCCTGAAGGACCACGATGTAGCCGAGGATAAGATCTTCCTGTTGTCCCTGCTGATGGCGGAGATGGGGGTCCACTCGGTGGCGTACGCCTTCCCTAAAGTACGCATCATCACCACCGCCGTGGACAAGGAGGTCAACGACCAGTTCCACATCATTCCAGGCATCGGTGAGGAAGTGTCATTTCTCCTCTTCTGAATTTAGAACAAGCAGATTCACACAAGTTAGTTATCTAAAGAGGCTTTTCCAAACAGAGCAGGTCTAGACCGTACTCTATGTTCTATTATTAACAAAGACCCAACATCAAGACAGGATCAGATCCAGTCCCATCTTACAGACAGGACTCAGTCTGATCTCATCTTAATCCACCATGAGCAGAGCACTTTGCAGCATTTAGCAAGTTACAGTGGCAAGGACAAACTTCCTTTAACAGGCAGAAACCTCCAGCAGGACCAGACTCATGTTAGACACACATCTGCTGAGACCGTGTTGGAGAGAGGGATAGAGGGAGATGAAGAGAGAGAGAGGGATAGTGGAGAGAGGGATAGAGGGAGATGAAGAGAGAGAGAGATGATCGTGGGGAGAGGGAGAGTAGTAGTTGTAGCAGCTGGAGTCTGGTACATCCACATAATGAAGGAACCTACGAGACAAGGGAGCTCAGGGACCCCAGAAAGGTCTATGGTTAGTAACTTTAATGGGACAGGAAGACAGAGGAGAGAGGGGGAAAGACAGGGTTCCTGTGTGTCAGATCCCCCAGAAGTCTAAGCCTATAGCAGCATCTGATCTCATCTTAATCCACCATGAGCAGAGCACTTTGCAGCATTTAGCAAGTTACAGTGGCAAGGACAAACTTCCTTTAACAGGCAGAAACCTCCAGCAGGACCAGACTCATGTTAGACACACATCTGCTGAGACCGTGTTGGAGAGAGGGATAGAGGGAGATGAAGAGAGAGAGAGATGATCGTTGGGAGAGGGAGAGTAGTAGTTGTAGCAGCTGGAGTCTGGCATGTCCACAGCAGCAGGTCAGAGGAACCTACGAGACAAGGGAGCTCAGGGACTCCAGTAAGGTCTATGGTTAGTAACTTCAATGGGACAGGGAGAGATAAGTAAGGAAGTGAATAAGTGAGGGAAAGACAGGATCTCAGTGTGTAGCAAGTTACAGTGGCAAGGACAAACTTCCTTTAACAGGCAGAAACCTCCAGCAGGACCAGACTCATGTTAGACACACATCTGCCTCGAACAGTATGCTGTTTAAATATTTTAAATAGAAGGAGACATGCATAAAAGTTTCTGTACACACATAAAGTCCACTCTGTTGCAGAAAGGAGAGACTCCAGGTCTCTAAGGAGAGGTGTTTCCAGTTTAGCACGCCTCTGATTCTCAAACAGAAACAAGGGAGCGTCTCTTCTCGTCTGGTCTCAGCGACCTTGCAGAGCTGTTAGAGCTCAACAGCTCGGTTATGTGCGCCAGAGTCTGCCCCTGCAAAACTTTATGAATTATCCTCAACCTTTATTGGCAGGCGGTGAAGGGCAATAAGAAAATGTGATGCATGAATCTATCAGAGGAGGTAATAAATGGTAAATCAACACAGAATCACACTGAGCTCAGAGCTGCTGCTCTCCTCCTGCTCTCTGTGGAGGAGAGGCGTTAACACAAAGTCTGGGACATGTTTTCACTTACAACTTTATTTTTTGAATTACGACTTTTTGTTTTGGAGTTGCGACTTTTTTCACTTACGACTTAATTTTTTTTTAATTAACAGCTGTTTTAACTTACAACTTTATTCTTTTAAATTTTCGCCTTTTTCCTCTTAAGCCTCCTTTGTTTTGGAGTTACCACTTTTTTCACTTACAACTGAATTTTTTTCATTTTCAACTTTTTTCAATTATGACTTTCAATTTTTGTCACTCACGACTTCATCCTTTTGAATTAACAACTTTTTCCACTAAGGACTTTTTTCTTTTAAATTAACGACTTTTTTCACGTCAGACTTTTCGTTCTTTAAAGTACGACTTTTTAACTTACGACTTTATTCTCATAAATGTTCTACTTTTTTCCACTTACGCCTCTTTTCTTTTGAATTTATGACTTTTTTAACTTACGACTTTATACTTTTGAATTTACGACGTTTTTCCCTTCTACTTGTTTTTCTTTTCAGTACAACTTTTTATCTTACGACTTTATTCTCATAAATTTACAACTATATCACTTCGGACTGAATTCTTATAAATTTACGATTTTTTTCACTTACTACTTTATTCTTTTAAATTCAAGACTTTTTTCACTTCCAACATTTTCTTCTTTCAAGTACGACTTTTTAACTAACGACTTTATTCTTATAAATTTCCAACTATTTTCCACTTACGGCTCTTTCCCTTTTAATTCATGACTTTTTTCACTTACGACTTTTTCTTCTTTTCAGTACGACTTTTTAACTAACAACTTTATTCTTATAAATTTCCGACTATTTTCCACTTACGGCTCTTTCCCTTTTAATTTATGACGTTTTCACCTACGACTTTTTCTTCTTTTCAGTACTACTTTTAGCTTACGACTTTATTCTCATAAATTTCAGACTTTTTTCCACTTACGGCTCTTTCCTTTGAATTTCTGATTTTTTCACTCATGAATTTATTCTTTTAAATTTACGACTTTTTTCACTTCAGACTTTTCTTTCCTCCAAGTACGACTTTTTAACTAACGACTTCATTCTCATAAATTTCCGACTATTTTCCATTTACGGCTCTTTTCTTTTGAATTTATGATTTTTTAACTTACGACTATATTCTTTTGAATTTATGACGTTTTCACCTACGACTTTTTCTTCTTTTCAGTACGACTTTTTAGCTTACGACTTTATTCTCATAAATTTCAGACTTTTTTCCACTTACGGCTCTTTCCTTTGAATTTCTGATTTTTTCACTCATGAATTTATTCTTTTAAATTTACGACTTTTTTCACTTACGACTTTTCTTTCTTAAGTACGACTTTTTAACTTACGACTTTATTCTCATAAATGTTCTACTTTTTTCCACTACGCCTCTTTTCTTTTGAATTTATGACTTTTTTAATTTACGACTTTATTCTTTTGAAATTACGACGTTTTTTCCTTCTACTTGTTTTTCTTTTCACTACAACTTTTTATCTTACGACTTTATTCTCATAAATTTACAACTATATCACTTCGGACTGAATTCTTAAAAATGTACGATTTTTTTCACTTCCAACATTTTCTTCTTTCAAGTACGACTTTTTAAATAACGACTTTATTCTCATAAATTTACAACTATATCACTTAGGACTGAATTCTTATAAATTTACGATTTTTTTCACTTACTACTTTATTCTTTTAAAGTCAAGACTTTTTTCACTTCCAACTTTTTCTTCTTTCAAGTACGACTTTTTAACTAACGACTTTATTCTTATAAATTTCGGACTATTTTCCACTTACGGCTCTTTCCCTTTTAATTTATGACGTTTTCACTTACGACTTTTTCTTCTTTTAAGTACGACTTTTTAGCTTACGACTTTATTCTTATAGATTTTCAACTTTTTTCCACTTACGCCTTTTCTTTTCAATTTATGATTTTTGAACTTACGACTTTATACTTTTGAGTTTACGACGTTTTTCCCTTCTACTCTTTTTCCTTTTCAGTACAGCTTTTTATCTTACAACTTTATTCTCATAAATTTTCAACTATATCACTTCGGACTTAATTCTTATAAATTTACGATTTTTTTCACTTACTACTTTATTCTTTTAAATTCATGACTTTTTTCACTTCCAACTTTTTCTTCTTTCAAGTACGACTTTTTAACTAACAACTTTATTCTCATAAATTTCTGACTATTTTCCACTTACGCCTCTTTTCTTTTGAATTTAAGGTTTTTTCACTCACGACTTTATTCTTTTGAATTTATGACGTTTTCACTTACGACTTTTTCTTCTTTCAAGTACGACTTTTTAACTAACGACTTAATTCTCATAAATTTCCGACTATTTTCCACTTACGCCACTTTTCTTTTGAATTTATGATTTTTTTCACTCACGACTTTATTCTTTTAAATTTACGACTTTTTTCCTTTTAAGTACGACTTTTTAGCATACGACTTTTTCTTCTTTTAAGTATGACTTTTTAACTTCCGAATTTATTCTCATACATTTTGGACTATATCACTTACGACTGATTTCTTATAAATTTACGATTTTTTTCACTTACGATTTTTTACTTTATTCTCATTATCTGTTTTCTTCTTTTTTTAATCCGCCCTACTCCTCTGTTGTTTTAAAGACCACATGATCCAGTTAAATTCTGATTGTTTTCAGGATCAATTTGAAACCAAATTTGAATTGAACAGTGAACATGAACATTGTCTGTTTCTGAGCTGCCAGGGGAACGGTTCATATATTTACAAGTCACATTAGATGTTTAATGTAGATACATAAGGCTTTTAAAGAGGACCTCATTGTTCAGGATAAGTCTTCAGCTCACTTTCAAACATCAGGACCACGTGCCTGATGTGATGCTGACCCCCTCTCATCAGGTCAGAGCCAACATCAAACAGATGGATGGACCATTAGAGGTTGTTTCAGCTGCTGTGTCCTCAAACCCCCTCATTCCACCAGGGTTGTGTTTTTGCACTCATACCCTCAAAGTTCATCATGCTCGATCTTGTTCCATCACTTGAAGTAGCCCCCAGCAGAGAAAGCACTTCACCCTCCTCTTCTTTTAATTCACTTCCTCTCTTTTTATCTCTAAAGGTAATTTTGGCGATCGTTACTTCGGCACTGACGCTCCATCAGACTGGTGCGAGAGCGACGAGGGGATGGACTTCTGAGGAGCGAGCTCATCATCGGGGTTGTTCCTAAAAGCACTTAGAGCTGTGAGGACGGTGACAAACAGACACTCCTTCACTCCATCCTGACCCATGAGGTGACGCTGTAAACCTGTTGCTACCTGCTCACATGAGAGGACTGAGTAACATACGCACTAGTATCCACTTCTGACGCCTCACTCTGTGTGTTTGAGTTTCAGATTAAGGTTTTCAGCGTGTAGGAGCATTTAAGGACATGAAACATTTCTATTACGCACATCAGTTTGTGTTTTTAACAAAGTCTGCAACACAGTCTGCTCTGTGCAGCGTCAACAAACCGGCTGACACAGGATTTCCACCAGATCCATGTCCGGTCCGTCTCAAATTCGCTGCGGTCCGGCTCAGTGCTCTCTCAACACCCACCGTTAGTGTTTACAGAACGGAGCATGGAGCAGGACCGCCGGACAGCTGGATTCATGTGACCGGATTCAAGGATTCTCCTCCTCCTCCTCTCCTCATCCATGTTGTCTTTCTGGTCCTCTGAAAACCTCTGACCTGTTGACTCCAGGCCTGGCTCCGCTCATCATGACTTTGGTTTGTCGTTGTAGTTAAAGTGAAATACGATCTGGTGATAACACAGAGTGTTTTATTCTGAAAATTAACCGGATGTTTTCATTTTGTTTTGGTGAAACCTGACTTCCTGTCCCGCTCCATCTGCTCTGTTGAGATTGATGCGTCGTGCTCCGGCATCCGGCACAAATAGAAGTCTTGCATCTCTGATCTTGAAGGGCTCTGACCTCCTGGATCAGAGACGGAACGCAACGGAGCGGCTCCAGTGGAAGTTAACACATTGACTAGAATAGAAACCGTGACGGAGCGGACACAGATCAGGTGGAATTTCACCGCAAGGTTGTCAGAGAACATCAAATCATGACTATTTCATAAGCCATATACACATTCCAGGGCTTGGACCAAACCAGAAAAGCTTGTTAGGATAGAATAATGCTGTCACATACACACACAAAGATCATGAAACTTCCCTAAGCTGCTGATGCTGACGCTTATATATCTGCATGTGCAAACTGGAGCACCCGTTATCTGCTTTAAACAAAGACTTTATAAAGTTCAGTTGAGACATTAAACATCGAGGAGAACATTATCTAGAACTCCAGCTTCTGTGAGTTCCTCCAGTATTAGCTTCTATGTTCGCCTGGCTTTAAACGGCACATATGCACGTCAGATCCTGAGGTTACTTTAAAGGTTCATACGTCTATGACTGAACCCACTCACCGTTACGTTTTCACCGCAATCTCAAAAGTGCTGCCAACTTCATCTTTATGCTTGAATATAATTTTGATAATGATGCCAGGTTTTGTCTTTGAAGCTGCAGAGGAGAGATGTTGAGTTCTTGTACTCTCTGTGCCGACATAAATCAGACATTGTTGATAAATAATAGCCAGAAAAAGAAACCTAGAGCTATGGAGGATCAATCCTGGGCTTTAATTCTTATCAGAAATAATCAAACCCAAACATTTGTTTTGCACAAACACGTTAACGCCTGATTTTTAAATTGAATTCTCTCTGAATCGCGCTGGAAGAAAAGTTACTTTACTTGACGAAGCTCCCTGAGTCTGAGGGGAATATATTATTTCTAGTTAGCATTGTCTAGTTATTGTACGCTTCAGCTTTTTGTACTGTATATAATTTAATCTCAGGCGACTTTCACTGAAAGAACAACGAGGAGTTAAACTTGAAGAAGAAGAAGACGGAGCGATGATGAAGGGAAGCAATCAAATGTTGTTTTTTATGTTGAACTTGTTCTTTAAAGATCATTGCTGTACTTCTCTCGTGTCATTTTGCCTTTCTTATTTAAATTTTTGATTTAATTTATTTAACCTTTATTTAATCAGAGGAGTCCCATTGAGATCAAGACCTCATGTACAAGGGCGACCTGGTTAAGAGGTCAGCAGCACACCTCAAAATAAATAGCACAGCTCAACAGCATGGAGCATATGTACAGACAGTATGTAGAAGCAAAAGTGCAACTTATTTTCAAGTGAAGTGCAATTTGTGATTACAAAACAGCATTTAAAAACACAGGCACTGTTCTGTGGTCTGTCTTTCATTTGAGATGCACCCAAAGGTGTCCAGTGAGATAAGATCTGACAGATTCAAGTCCTTCTGGAGTTTATTCCAACAACAAAACTGAACTGAAATCTACATGCACTTTTATTTTAAATGGACCTTTAATTTATGGGGCACTTTGATATTACAAAAGCAGGATAAACTAGATTAAATTAGGGACTTCTATTAATGCAAATAGTCTAGATTTATGAGTTATACATCTGTAAGCACGACCACTTTATACAGTACAGTGTGTCAGGATGTAGAGGTAGTGTGTTGAATTTAATAACAAAGACAAAAAGGTCACTATTTAATTTTTTTTTTTATTTGCTGCTGTTATCTTGTAACCAAAAACACAACTAAGAACAAAACCTGCCTGGTAACAATAAAAATGAACCACAGAAACCTCCAAATTAAGAAGGTGTCACAGTTAAAAGTTCCCCCTGGTTTGTTTCCTGCTTTAACAAACCTTTAAGATCAAACATCTGTTTCCATTATTTCATTTTGAGTTCATTTTACACCCAAATAATAAAATACAAACTCCACGTAAGGTGTAGGTGTTGGTTTGTATGTTGAACTTGTGATACCGCAGCTGCCCGCACGGTGGCAGCAGAGTTTGTTTATACCGGATGTGACGCACTATACAATTTCTCCGATGCATTCAAGAGCTGTGGGAAATAAGTGTTCTATGTAAGTGAAAGGAGCAAGGTAAGTGAGAAATGTTTCATCATACACATTTTTAAAAAGATCTTAATTATTTGATGTTTTATTTATATAATTCGATATTTTTAAAATGTATTATATTTAAATCGCACATGTGAAATTTTGGGTGATTACTTACTCTCTTTTGTTTTTTAACAGGTAGTAAATTAGTGATGCAATTAATTGTATTTTCCTCATTTTATATCAGAGGGAATTAAATGCATGTTGTATCTTTCAGCCAGTGTTCAATCAGAGTTGTGCTTTTTGATTTTAGACAATTGTTACACGTGTAAAATGCTAATATTCTGAATTTGGCCCACTCAATTAGAGCAACAACTGCTTGGAACTCATTACAGAGAGTGCTGAAGCTTTGCTGAATTTAAATTGAGGATGAAATCATGGCTAAAATCAATGCAATCTTGTACTCATCACACTGAAATTGAATTAACTTCCCAGTGTAGGGCTTTTAGCTATTTATATTTTATTATTGTGTTGATAGTTTGGATGTTAATGTATCCCTGTTGTTTTATATTGGTTATGTATTATTGTGTAGCTGTTTAAATTATGCACTGTTTGTTTTTAACAGGCATCGCATCTGTCTCCTGCCCAGGGACTACAGATGTAAATTAGCTCATAGCTAACTCTGGTACAGCTAAATGGCTGTACAGTGTCCCTGTTGAAATAAACAAATAAATGAATAATAAAACAAATTAAAAATAATAATTTTAGTAATTATTATTATGATAATTTTGTGTCTTTTGAAGCGTAAAAACGTCCCCGTTTATCTTGGTTTGTTATATACAGTTGTGCTCATAAGTTTACATACCCTGGCAGAATTTAGGATTTCCTGGGTAGTTTCTGTTGTCTTTATGATATAAAAAGAGTAAACACAGATGTTTGCAGGGTTCCCACGCGTCCTGGAAACCTGGAAAACCTGGAAAACAGTTGACCAGTTTTCCAGTACTGGAAAACACCTGGAAAATGGGAGAAAAAGTTAAATGTCCTGGAAAATCACAGATTGTCCTGGAAAATGATTCCAACATGACTGCATGCGACCTGACAAGGTTAAAAAAAAAAAAACATCCCCATTCAACATTTGTGGCCATTTTTGTCAGTCAGTTTTATTTAGGTCAATCAATGCACTGATCCTCTGATTATTATTAGCATTATTTATTTATTTCAGTAAGGCAGCTTCCAGATTTCTTTGCTGGCTCTCTAGTTTTTTTTCTTAGCTAATTTTATATTTTTTGAGAAAAGAGAAAGCTGAGATGAGAGTTGGACATCATTGTTACTTGTTTGCACTAATAAAGTGAAGTGCTGTACATCTGTGGTTGCATTGTTCTATAATTAATTCGCCATAGTTTTTAAGCATGTAAGAGATGATTTCATGGATAGCCATAGACTGCACGTCTTTCAATGTAGACTTCCACTGAGAGGAACATATTAATAATAATAATAATAATAATAATTTATCTGTAGAGCACCTTTCAAAACTAGGTTACAAAGTGCTTTACATGGGTAGCAAATAAACAGGCAGATCATAAAAGCACACAAGTCAAGATAAAGAAATAAAACATATTTTAAAAGACATAAAATTCCCTTAAAAGAACTTTAAAGGAATAAAATTCTTTCAAAATATATTTCTTAAGACAGTTAAAATAAAGTCAAATAAAATTCAGATAAAATCGATAAAAGTATGTTTTAAGAAGAGATATTAGACTATTTAGGAACTAAATTAGGAACTCAATTTAGACTGTCATACCAGCTTGATCATCACTGAAAATGTCCTGGATAATGATCTCTGGAAAAGAGTGGGAACCATGTGTTTGATACAAATTTAGCTTCACCCACTCACTAACCATGAGTGAAAAAAAAGTGGTTCTCTTATCATTCATATTCTCTGAAAAATGGCCCAAAAAAAAATCACAAATTCTGCCAGGGTATGTAAACTTATGAGCACAACTGTATGTGAAGCATCCAACGAAAATCTCCTCTAAACACTGTATAAAGAAGCAGTGACTGCCCCCTGAATGCAACGAGAAGCTCTTACGGAAGCGGAGAGCTCAAAGTTCGGAGCTGACTCGAGGCCGTGAAGGCAGCATTAGCAGCTCGTGCATTGGAGCGGGGTCGACGTCAACTGGTGAGTTACGTATCCTGGTCCCTCTGATTAAACAGCGTGTAATAAAGAGAGAGTGTGTGTCCTACAGTTAATATGCATTCAGTGATGTTTGTATCAAAGTGTGTTACAGCGACTCATCCTAACAGTGAGATAAACATGGCGGACACTTTAAGAGTTATCTCTGTGACACTCTTTCAACTGTTAGCCTGGAACGACGCAGTTCCTCCCAGCCGTTGACGTTAATTAGACGCAGAACTTTTAACGTTATAAATGACGTAACAGTGTTAAACGCTGCGCCGTGCTGCATTCAAGGACTTTAGTGATTAAAGGTTTAATGAGTGTTTGTGATGAAAACATGAACACATGAACTACTTTGATGGTTTTTCTGAATGACATGAAGCATCTTTTCAATTCGGCGTTAATTAAATCACTGTAGAGACAGCTGTTCCTTTGAATTATAACTTAAAACACACAGTTTATAGGGGGTTGATTCAGTTTTGCATGAGTTCATGGAGCTAAAATGTTTAAAAATCACTTTGTGGTTTGGTTTGAGTCAGACGTGTTATCTGTATTTGACTTATGTTGAAAAATGTAGGCAAATCTGGTGTTCATGAAGCCTGAGAGGAGGAAACCAGCTTTAATAGATCACATAACAGGATGCATTAGCAGGAGAGCTTGATTTGAGTCACATTGCACACCAGTGGGAGGAGGGGGCAAACTCTCCCACCAAAGTTTTATTTTTATTCTTAATAGTTCTAATGATTTATTTATTTATTATCTATTTCAAATTTAGTCACTTTTATTCTACTTTATTTATTTATGTACTTATTTATTTATTTTAAGTCTAGCATCTTAAAGCTGCTGTGAGGAACTTTTAGCTTGTATCGATTCTGGCGCCCCCTTGTGGACAAAGTGATACCCCTTATCTCTTGTCCTGTACATGCAAAATAATTGTCTTCAGATAATAACCTCATCCGGTTGTCTTTTAACATTTAGACTTATCTTACAATGTGATTATTTGCAATGAAAACAGCCAAAAAAAAGGGTGTTTCTAAAGCGATATGTCAATCATCTGTTCTGACCAAGCGGCAACCTCCGGTCTAAAAATATGAGTCATCGAGGATCCGCTTGAGGCTGGCTCCGGAAGTACCGGAAGTCCCATACACATGAATGGGGAAAAGAGGATCTTTGCAGCATTAATAAACATGTTTACAGCCTGGTACAAAAGATGAGTGTAGTCGGAATAGCTAATTTCTCGATGTCCTCTCACTGTGAGGGGGGTGAATTTTTTTCTAATTCGGCAATTTCGAAGATATTGAGATTACCAGTCTTCCAATGAGAGGCACAGCTGCCTGCGGGAACACTGCAGCTGTTGGCTAGGAGGCTCAAAGCCCGCCTCTTTACGTCACACTGGCTCGACAGAAGCAATATGGCTGCCGCAGCCGATTGGTCTCAAAACAGCTCTTCAGAAACAGATGGGTGACGTCACGGATACTACGTCCATATTTTTTACAGTCTATGGTACTGACACCTACCCCCTCAGAGCAGTTTTAGACATTAAAATGACAACAGAGAAAGTATCAGTGTTCTTGTAGATGGTCTTGTTTGCTTTTGAGGGTCATAAAGAGGCATCAGTATCAGTTTCAGTCTGTTTCTCAGCCAGTTAAAAACTCCTCATAGTGCCTTTAAGTTATTTTAATGGTTTAATATTTTAGAACTTTTATTATCTTAGAAATGTGTTTTACTTTGGTGATTTTAATTTCCTGTTTTGAGTTTTAACATCTTATTTTACCTCCAGTGTTTCCTCATTGAGATATCATGAGAGCGTTTCCTCAGTTCGTTCAGCAACTTCTTTTTTATTTTATTTATTTCTTTTATTTTTATTGTTTTTATTACTATTGTTGCATATTGTGTTCTTAACCTTAGGGTTGTGGGGTGGGTTCAGGGTCGGGGCTGGGGGTGGGATCTTTTTCTGAATTTATTCCATTTTGAAGTTATGTACAGCACTTTGTGTTACAATGTCATTGTATGAAAAGCTCTTTATAAATAAAGTCTGATTGGTTGATAGTTCAGTAGACTTTTTGTAATGTAATGTGTCTTTTTCTATCCTCCCAGGAGGGAGAATGGCAGCCCTGTGGAGATCCTACCAGGCCCTGATGCTCAAACAACCATGGACGGTGCAGATAGTGACCGCTGGTAGGATAACTCACTCCATACTTCAGATATAAATCATGTTAGTTGCGCATTTAAGGTGTTTTTTCCAGTTTCACCCATTTTTTCTGAAGGTAAGTGAGTGCATTTGATGACGGACACAGGGGCTTACATTGAACTTTGCTCCAGCGTGCAGACTCTGAGTCAACAAAGAGGAAAAGGCCTCTGGCTCTGTGAACTTGCATGCTGTTTTCCTGCAGATTTACTTTGTTTAGGGTCTGTTTTCCTGAAGCAAACAACACATATGAGAGATGCTATGATCGCTAAATAATCCTTTACAGTCTATTACAATTACACATTTAAATCCTGATATTTTAAGTCTCTTTACTTTTGCTTTATGAGACTAAACCTATCATTTCAAACATGCCCTATAATTACACAACATCATAATTATCTATGTACACTAAGAATAGACTCAATGCATGGATCAGTGAAGTTTTACTGTGATAACCAGAGACGGCAACAACATCTGGAACATATTAGAGCACCAAAAAGGGAAGTTTACATTCAAAGAAGTTTCCCAACATCCTGTGGAGAACTTTTTCAGTCAAGGAACACCCCTGACCTTTGACCTTCAGTCTATAAATCAACAGAAGCCCTTCAGCTGTGTTGTGTTTGAAGGATTAAAGCTTCAATCAGTGTTTTCTGGAGCAACGTTTCTGTCTATGATTCCGATTTCGGTAAAACTAAACCCTTCATTAGTTTAAATACTTGAGTAACTGTTTGTATTATAAGCCTCAATCTGGTCTCAGTCTTCCACGTGTAGTGCAGTGTTATCACCACTAGATGGAGCCAGTTATTTACACTCTTATGTTACAGATCAGAAACAAGTCAGAGGGTTCTTCTCTGTCTGGTTAGTCAGACTAACATCTTCTAATTATACAACTTTCAGAGATAGGATTCATGAGAGAATGAAACTAAGACGGTTACTTTAAATTCAAGCTGCTATCATAGATGTTCTTCATCAATGGGCCAGTGTCTGTCTCCAGAGCAGATATCTGTGACACCTCAGTTACTACCTCCTTTACCAGCACAGCGGTGGGAGGACTTTGCTCCACCGTTTCCCGTCTGTGTCACATTTACCTCAATGGCCGGACGTTAAACGGACGCAAAGAGAGCGCCCTGAACTGGCAGCATGTAAAGAGCTTCAGCGTGAGGACAGCAACAAGAGTGAGAAGTTACTATGCTCATTACGTCCAAGGAAACCAAGTGACATGATTTCACTCTCTTCACTGATGAACGCCTTTGAGAAGTTTAAATCTGATCTAATCTCAATCTATCAATCAATCTTTAGTTGTAAAGCGCTTTTCATACAATTATATTGTAACACAAAGTGCTGTAAATAAGAATATTAATAGTAATAATAAAATAGAATAAATTAAAAATACGCAAAAAAATAAGACCCCCATCCCCTGTCAACCCACCCCACAATCCATATGCAAGGTTAACAACATGATATATTAATAATCACAATAATAATAACAACAACAACAACAACAACAATAAAAGTAATTGTAATTATAATAAAAAATAATAAAAACAAGGAGGGTGCTCCGGGAATATGGGGTGGATGGCCTGTTGCTACGGGCCATTCAGTCTCTGTATTGTCGGAGCCAGAGTCTGGTTCGCATTGCCGGCAGTAAGTCAACTTCGTTCCCGGTGGGGGTTGGACTCCGCCAGGGCTGCCCTTTGTCACCGGTTCTGTTCATAACTTTTATGGACAGAATTTCTAGGCGCAGCCAAGTGGCGGGGGGTTTCCGGTTCGGTGGCCTTGGGATTCCGTCTCTGCTCTTTGCAGATGATGTCGTCCTATTGGCTCCATCGAGCGGTGACCTCCAGCTCGCGCTGGGACGGTTTGCAGCTGAGTGTGAAGCAGAGGGGATGGGGATCAGCACCTCCAAGTCTGAGGCCATGGTGCTCAGTCGGAAAAGGGTGGCCTGCCCTCTCCGGGTCGGAGGGGAGTCTTTGCCCCAGGCGGAGGAGTTCAAGTATCTCGGGGTCTTGTTCACGAGTGAGGGGAAAAGGGAGCGGGAGATTGACAGACGGATCGGGGCGGCGTCTGCAGTGATGCGGGCGCTGTACCGGTCTGTCGTGGTGAAGAGAGAGCTGAGCCAGAAGGCAAAGCTCTCAATTTACCGGTCAATCTACGTTCCGACCCTCACCTATGGTCACGAGCTGTGGGTAGTGACCGAAAGAACGAGATCGCGAATACAAGCGGCCGAAATGAGCTTTCTCCGCAGGGTGGCTGGGCTCAGCCTTAGAGAGAGGGTCAGGAGCTCAGACATCCGGGAGAGGCTCAAAGTAGAGCCGCTGCTCCTCCGGATCGAGAGGAGCCAGATGAGGTGGTTCGGGCATCTGGTTAGGATGCCTCCCGGGCGTCTCCCTGGGGAGGTGTTTCGGGCATGTCCGACTGGGAGGAGGCCACGGGGAAGGCCCAGGACACGCTGGCGAGACTATGTCTCTCAGCTGGCCTGGGAGCGCCTCGGTATCCTCCCAGAAGAGTGGAAGTGGCCGGGGATAGGAGTGTCTGGGCTTCCCTGCTGAGACTGCTGCCCCCGCGA
>NC_048284.1:2893657-2923657 GCF_009762535.1 Notolabrus celidotus
ATCCTTAGGGTTACAATAGGGCCTTCACCACCAGCGGTGCTCGGGCCCTAAAAATGAACTGAATGAATAATATATATGTCTATAATAATTTAAAATAAGACAGTATATACTTAAAAATTGACTAAAATTTGATCTAGATAATAAATAAATAGCAAGATGGCTTAAGACTCAAGAAAAAGGGAGACTAAAAAGAGTTCTTGAGTTTGCTTTTTAATCTGTGAGTTATCAGAGGCTGTCCTGGATGTCTTGCTACTTTTTCACATTGTGACAGATCTGAGGCTCTGATTCTTTGATTTGATATCATGAAGAGACTCTGACCTCACATGATGAATACTAAAGTCTCCTCTTATGCAGACGGCGTCACTGCAACAGATTTAAAGGTGACATATCATGCAAAATTGACTTTTTAATGGTTCTTTACCTGAAATATGTGTCCCTGTCTACAAACCCCCCGAGAATGAAAAAAATCCATTCTGCCCCTGTTCTGATTTCTCCACCTTTCTGTAAATGTGTGTGAAACGAGCCGTTTCAGACTTCAGTGTTTTTGTTACGTAACAACAATATCCGGTCTGTCACGGAGTCAGAGCTCGGAGCTTGTTCAGCCCATAGACTGCATAAAATACAACTCAACCCCTCCTCCGTTTTTCATTACCTGCACAAATGTGTGCTAACAAGGAGCTTAGGAGGGAGGCATGCTAGTTGTAGGCTGTCTTAATAAACACAAAGGTCGGTTTTACTCCCCACGTCTGCAGATTTGAAGATCTAGTGGATGATTTTTATTTGTCATGGATAAGTGCTAGCGCTAGTTAGCATAGCCACATAGCTATATGTTCATAGCTGTAGCTGTAGCTGTAGCTGTAGCTGTGTACCAAGACACACGTCGACATACTGACAAATAAAACAACAAGAAACACTAAATCTGTGACCAATCCTTCAGAAAGGTCCTGCTGCCTTTCTGGTAGAGGTCGGTTTTACTCCCCACATCTGCAGATTTGAAGATCTAGTGGATGATTTTTATTTATCATGGATAAGTGCTAGCGCTAGTTAGCATAGCCACATAGCTACATGTTCGTAGCTGTGTACCAAGACACACGTCTACATACTGATAAATAAAACAACAAGAAACACTAAATCTGTGACCAATCCTTCAGAAAGGTCCTGTTACAGGCGCCTCTCCGTCAGGATCAGATTCAGAGGGTTGAAGTAACGTGATCTCTGAGCAGCCGTGTATATTCAGCCAACATGTAAACATTAGATCAACGTGCTGGAGAGCCGAGGCACATCCACTTCCTGAGGGGGCGTGGTCAGAGGGAAAACAGAGTGTTCTGAGGAGGACTGAAGAAGAGGGTTTTTCAGGCAGACCAAAATCTGATTTCAAAGTGTTTTTTTGAGCATAAACTTTAAAGACATGTTTTGGGGACCTCTTAGACCAATATATGTTGATGAAAAAAGCGTGATATGTCACCTTTAAAGTTTGACGTTCTCAGACGTTGAAGATGCTGCGGTTCAAACTGAAGCTCAAAGTTAGCTCGGTCCTCTCTCTGAGTTTCCCCGTCAGCGTCTCTGAGTCTGAGTCGTTTGTGTTCATTCATGTCCAGGTGAACTATCGACGTTCTCTGCTCAGTGATTGTCTGTTTCGGTGTGTCCCCCCTCCCGTCCCTCTGACACCTTTATTGGTTCTCCTTTGACATTTAAGAAAAAGGTTACCTCGTGCTCAGCTGGGTCTGGATTATTAAACCGTGCTGTCACTTTTACTGCGTCACTGTGAGGTGACATTATGTTAGCGTGGGTTCGAGCTTCTTTTCCCGCTGATTTAACGAGTTTTAAGTGTCTCTTTATGAGTCAGGACAATAAAAACAGCACTTAGTGGGATCCACCAGGTGCTGAATTGACGGATGTGGTTAGTTTGGAGCTCTGGACTTCAGTGATTTGGTTTTAAATTGCATTTACTGTTAATTTTAGCCACAGCGACTTATTCTTAGCAGCATGTAAACAAGCTCTCAAAGCCCGGCTGTGCTTGAAGGAGAAAGAAAATGAGAATTAATGGAGAATTAAGCTGACACAGATCAGAGTCCAGACGTTTGTGGAAACCAATTTAGAGCGAAAAAAGAGACTTAACTTCATCAGGAGGGAAGAGGTTAGCTTCTTATTTACTGATGGGTTTATAAATGGATGCTTTTAAAACATTCAGAAACTTTTCAGGTCTCAGAGTCTTCATCCATCCTCCCGAGAAGACGTTCTCTTGAGATACTCAATGATATATTCAGTAGAGGAGAAAAAACTGAAAGTATTCACAGTGATCGATCTGTTTCTGAAGACGATCGTCGGCGGGTGCTATATTGGAAATGCTGAACTCAACCTAACTGCGTCTGAGCTAGTGTGAGGTAAAGAGGCGGGCCTTTAAGCCTTTCCGCTAACAGCTACTGGGTACCCACCTGTCAATCAAGTCAGCCATGCCCTTATTTGGGCAAAATCGTAAGTTTAATATCTTCAAAAATAACAAGTTATAAAAATAAATTCACCCCCTGATAGAGAAATGAGCCCTTCAGACCTAAACTGTTTTTTGAACCAGGCTGTAAACATGCCACCTACTGGCAGGACGGTGCAAGTGCACCAGAGATGTCTGAAGATCTAGATGGTGATGATTACGGTCATATTATATTCCCATATTTATTTATTATATTGCTCAATCTGTCAAAACCGAATCATAATCACACCATGTAAACCTGTCACTGCTGAAACCTTTTTTAATACTGCCTGTAATTACTTCTATTTAAACCATTTTTAACATTTGTATATATCTAAATTTGTAAATTTGTATTCTATCTTTATTCATCTATTTTATTTGTACTTATTGAAACATATTATTGATTGTACTTATGTCTGGGTTGCTGCAACAATCGAATTTCCCCCTGGGGATCAATAAAGTAATATCTTATCTCATCTCATCTTATCTCATCTTATCTTATCTCATATTATCTTATCTCATCTTATCTCATATTATCTTATCTCATATTATCTTATCTCATCTTATCTTATCTCATCTTATCTCACTTCTCTATCTTATCTCATATCTCATCTTATCTCATCTTATCTTATTATCTCATCTTATCTCATCTTATTATCTCATCTTATTTCTTATCTCATCTTATCTCATCTTATCTCATCTTATCTCATCTTATCTCATCTCATCTTATCTCATCTTATCACATCTTATCTCATCTCATCTTATCTCATCTTATCTCATCTTATCTCATCTTATCTCATCTTATCTCATCTTATCTCATCTTATCTCATATCTCATCTTATCTCATCTATCTTATTATCTCATCTTATCTTATCTCATATTATCTCATATTATATTATCTCATCTTATCTCTTATCTCAACTTATCTCATCTCATCTTATCTTATCTTATCTCATATTATCTCATCTTATCTCATCTTATCTCATATTATATTATCTCATCTTATCTCATATTATATTATCTCATCTTATCTCATCTTATCTCATCTTATATTATCTCATCTTATTTCATTATCTCATCTTATCTCATCTTATCTCATCTTATCTCATATCTCATCTTATCTCATCTTATCTTATTATCTCATCTTATCTCATCTTATCTCATATTATATTATCTCATCTTATCTCATCTTATCTCTTATTATCTCATCTTATCTCATCTTATCTCATATTATCTCATCTCATCTTATCTCATTATCTCATCTCATATCATATCATCTTATCTCATCTTATCTTATCTCATCTTATCTCATCTTATCTCATATTATCTTATCTCATCTTATCTCATCTCATCTTATCTTATCTCATATTATCTCATTATCTTATCTAATCTTATCTCTTATCTTATCTCATCTCATATTTCTTATCTCATCTTATCTTATCTCATATGATCTCATCTCATCATATCTCTTATCTCATATCATCTTATCTTATGGAAATAAAGCACTTCTGGATCTTTTAAGGAACTTTTCATTTTTAATATTTGATCTGGACTTGATTGTTTTCCTGGTTGTGTCTTGTAAAGAACGTCTCGTGTTGCCAGTTGTCCTGTTTCGAGAAGAAGCTGTCAGGTTAGAACAAGACAACAATATGACATCAAGGAACAACTAAGGAGCATTATAATTGTTAAAGTGACCAAGTATTGATTTCAGGTTTGCAAGCTGCATTAAATTTAACGGAGACCTTTTTATCCTTAAAATAGTTGATCTGAAGCAATATTTTCCCTCTAAATGAGCTGATTCATGTTATTACACTTTATCTTTCAGGTTATTATTTTTTAAAAACCTTCCTTTTAGAGTTAAAACATCAGTTTAACTCAGTGTGTTTCTATTGGTAGAGCTCAAGTCTGATTTTAAATCCCTCAGCTGTTCCCTCTTTGTTGCTCCTCCTGTTATGAGTCATTAACTCAGCAGACTCTTAAATGAACTGTGAGTTAGAACATCTTTAAACTTTGCAGACTTCACCTTCAGAGTCTGCACGCTCTGGACGTAGACGCTCTCATGTTTACTTTATTAAAACCTCATATCTGTCACTGAACCCTTCCCCTCTTCCCTCCATGTTCTCCTCTGATCTGGATGTTTAATAACGTCGCCTAACGTAAACACAGCTGCAGTAGAAATCTCTGCAGCGCCTCGCTCGCTCACACACTCATCATCCACAGAACAATCATCCACCTGCATCAGCTCGCTCAGTGTCTGTCTGCTGTTTGTCCTTCAGGCTCTCTGGTGGGCGTCGGTGATGTCATCTCACAACAGCTGATCGAGAGGAGAGATTGGCTCATCACAACGTGCGGGCGGACGGCCAGATGATTAGTATCGGCTTCTTATTCGTGGTGAGAAGAGTCCTCGGGATGCTGCAGTATTATTCTTATTTTCAGTTCATCTTTGGATTTTTTCAGTGTTTAAAAATGCAGGACCAATGTCTCAGAGCTCAAAGTGAAGTCTGCAGATGTTCTCTTTAGGGATGTCCCCATCCCGCTCTCAACTATCGGATCAAAGCCGATCTGGGCGTTTTTTATTGATCGGTGATCGGCATTTGAGCCGATCATGTCATACAATCATTATGTCCACTGTCACTGAAATAAGAAGAAGAAAGAAGAGAGAGAAAGAAAGAAAGAAAGAAAGGAATGAAGAAAGAAAGAAAGAAGAAATAAAGAGAAAGATAGCAAGAAAGAAAGAAAGAAAGAAAGAAAGAAAGAAAGAAGAAAGGAATGAAATTAAGAAGAAAGAAAGAGAAAGAAAGAAAGAAGAAAGGAATGAAATTAAGAAGAAAGAAAGAAGAAATAAAGAGAAAGATAGCAGAAAGAAAGAAAGAAAGAAAGAAAGAAAGGAAATGAAGAAGAAGAAGAAAGGAATGACAGCAGGGAAGAAGGAATGAAAGGAAAAGGAAAGAAAGAAGATAGCAAGAAAGAAGAAAGAAAAGGAATGAAATTAAGAAGAAAGAACGAAAGAAGAAGAAGAGAAAGATAGCAAGAAAGAAGAAAGAAAGGAATGAAATTAAGAAGAAAGAAGGAAAGAAAGAAAGAAAGGAATGAAATTAAGAAGAAAGAAAGATAGCAAGAAAGAAAGACAGAAAAGGAATGAAATTGAGAAGAAAGAAAGAAAGGAATGACAGCAGGGAAGAAGAAGGAATGAAAGGAAAAAGGAAAGAAAGAAAGAAAAGGAATGAGATAAGAAAGAAAGAAAGAAAGAAAGAAAGAAAGAAAGAAAGAAAGAAAGAAAGAAAGAAAGAAATAGATGCAGAAAGAAAGAAAGAAAGAAAAGGAATTAATTAAGAAGAAAGAAAGAAAGAAAAAGAAAGAAAAAGAAAGAAAGAAGGAAAGAAAGAAGGAAGGAAGGATAAAAAGAAAGAAAGACAGCAGGGAAGAAGGAATGAAAGGAAAAGGAAGAAAGAAAGATAGCAAGAAAGAAGAAAGAAAAGGAAATGAAATTAAGAAAAAGAAGATAGCAATATAGAAATAAGAAAGGAATAATTCAGAGAAAGAAGAAGAAAGAAGAAAGAAAGAAAGAAAGAAAAGGAATGAAATGAGAAAGAAAGAAAGAAAGAAATGACAGCAGGAAGAAGGATTGAAAGGAAAAAGGTAGAAAGAAAGAAAGAAAGAAAGAAAGAAAAAGAAAAAAGAAAGAAGAAAGAAAAGAAAGAAAGAAAGAAAGAAGTGTGAAAAGAAAGGAGAAAAGAGAATGAGAAGAAAGCAAAGATTACAGACCCAAAAAAGGAATCTGCAGCAGAGATCCAGAGGGAACCTACGAGACAAGGTAGCTCAGGGACTCCAGAAATGTCTATGGTTAGTAACTTTAAAGGGACAGGAAGAGAGAGGGAAAGACAGGATCCCAGTGTGTCAGTCTAAGCTATAGCAGCAGAACTAAGACCTGGTCCAAGCCTGATCCATCTCTAACTATAAGCTTTATCAAAAGGAAAGTTTGAAGCCTACTCTTAAAAGTAGAGAGGGTGTGCTGCCTGATAACTGAAGCGCTACCTCCCATACTACTTTTAGAGACCGGCATGCAGCCGGGCGTGTTTGGATCTCACTGTCACTCCCATATTTACGTCTCTCAGCCGGATGCTGCCGTTGTGAATCACGCACTGTCTCGTGAGAGTTGCGTTCAGGGCAGCCTCGGATTTAAGCGCGCTGTAATGAAGCACACCAGTTTCTTTGTCTCTTACAGCAGAGCTTTAAAACAGATTAGGAGTTTTACAATAAGCTAGCTGGATTAATTTAAATGGATAAACATGAGACATATTTAGTTCTTTTTTTGAATTATTTATTTTTGTTAAGGGAAGAAAAGACAGTCTCTTATCTCTTGTGCAACTACTATTGAGGCAAACACAAGTATCAGATCTGGACTCTGTATCTGCAAATATTCAATATTAAAACATCAGATTGAGATCAGGGGCCAAAGAGCTGATCAGGACATCCCTACTTCTATTGTCTGAAAACAAAAGATCTTAAATTTAATATCTAAAGAAAGAACAAAGTTTGACTTCTGTGGTTGAAAGTGAGCGAGAAGATAAAGCAGCTCTGTTTTAGTGGATGTAATTCAATTTTTACAGCAGCTCAGGAATTTCTAAAACTCAGAAGAGGATTATTTTTGAGGTCTGACCTTCTGAATCCAACCCTTAAAATATATACATTTATTGTCTTAGAGGATTAGGTCCCTCTAAGGTCTGACTTGTCAAAATTCAAAGTGTCAGACTTTTTAGTTCTTGTAAGGAACCAGTCACATTAGTAAAAATGAGGTCTTATTAATTATGGTTCTCTTGTCTGGTTCAGGGTCCAGTAATCGGCGGGTGGTACAAAGTTCTGGACCGGCTCGTGGTCGGAGGAACTAAAAGTGCAGCCATGAAGGAAAATGCTGTTGGACCAGGTGAGATCCCCCCTGAGGAAGTCTTCATCTCTTCTTCTTCTACCTCCTTCACTCACTCTGGTGTTTAGTCGAAGATAAACTGAAGTCACAGAGAAAGTGGAAACAAGTTAAAGAAACCGTTGCGGCGTGTTTTCCCGCTCATTATTTGTGGCTAACGGGGCAGACGAGTCCACAGAGGGATGATTTCCTCACATCAGGCTGACGGACAGAAGAGATGTCAGATTCGTTCCACTCCTCCTCTCTGATCCTTTGTCCTTGATATCTTTGCATCTGTTAGACTACGATACTTTGAATCCCCCTACATGATGCAGGAGGACGTTTAGGGGGTTAAAATGAACAAGAGAATAAGAATAGAAGGCCAACTCTAGCTTCATTTACTAATCTCTAAAACGTGGTTTGAAAATAACCACAGTTTTTTTTATAGCACAGTCAGACCAGCAGACCGAGCTCCAGAGCACATTGTGAAGCCAGAACCAGTGAATGTGTTGCATGTGCGTGTCTGTGCAGACCTCTCAAGGCTGTCCAAGATGAGAGCTGACAACCTCAAAGCTCCTTTGATGAGCTTTTAGCTGCTTATGAAACAGAAGAGCTTCATATTATGACTTTTTATACAGGGGGCGCCAAACTTGACCCAAACCAAAAGTTTCTCAGAGGAGCTTTGAAGAGAACAAGGACTTTTTAGGAGGAAGTTTTAATTCTGAGGACAGAAATGAAGAGGAATAAAATAAATTATAAGCAAAAAGAAGAGGGTTTTATCATCTTATCCAGGAACAGATCGTGCTGAAAGCGTTTCCCTGAAGCTTAATTCTTCATCAGAAAACAGTCACAACAAGAAGTGGAGATGCAGAACGCAGCGTCAGAGCTTTCAATACACTTAAACTGAAATATTTATTGAAGCAAAGAGTCCGCTCCTCCGCTCGAATAGCTCAGTGTCCACACGGCGCTGCTCCGTCTGCCTCACTGATAACTGCAGAGCCATTTGCTGAATCGAGAGATTAAATGCAGCTTCTCTCTACGTCAGAGCGGGATAACCGAAGACGAGGAGGAGATGTTTTTATATAAGTTTCATATATGAGGAAGAGTTTCCTTCACTGTAAGAACACAAGTATATATCACAGTGTCTGGGTGTGTTTTGTGAAGCAGCTGTTATTACAGATATACACTAAAGAGGGGTTACAAAAGGTTTCTGTTGATACTGTGAAGACCTTTTTGGATGCACCAGTTTTTTTTATGTGGCTCAGATTTCACATTTATTGCTCATTTTATTTATTTTTAAACTTTATTTATATTTTTTTGGAATGTTTGAACAAATAAGTACATCTACAAACATTTACATGTACATTCCCATCATACCCTGAACCTCCCAACAATCGGAAAAATTATAAAACAAGACAGGAAAGTGATAAATAAAAGCCAGAGAGTTAAAGAAGAAGAAGAAGAAGAAGAAGAAGAAGAAGAAGAAGAAGAAGAAGAAGAAGAAGAAGAAGAAGAAGAAGAAGAAGAAAGAATAAATTAGAAATACATTTAAAATAAATAAATGAATTAGAAATATGGTTTGAAATAAATATAAATAAATACGTTTGAAATATATAATATAAATATAAATAAATACATTTGAAATATATAAAATAAATGTAAATAAATACATTTGAAATATATAAAATAAATGTAAATAAATACATTTGAAATATATAAAATAAATAAATTAGAAATATGTTTAAAATAAATATAAATAAATACATTTGAAATATGTAAAATAAATATAAATAAATACATTTGTAATATGTAAAATAAATATAAATAAATACATTTGAAATATGTAAAGTAAATAAATTAGAAATATGTTTAAAATAAATATAAATAAATACATTTGAAATATGTAAAATAAATATAAATAAATACATTTGAAATATGTAAAATAAATATAAATAAATACATTTGAAATATGTTAAATAAATATAAATAAATACATTTGAAATATATAAAATAAATAAATTAGAAATATGTTTAAAATAAATATAAATAAATACATTTGAAATATGTTAAATAAATATAAATAAATACATTTGAAATATATAAAATAAATAAATTAAAAATATGTTTAAAATAAATATGAATAAATACATTTGAAATATTTAAAATAAATATAAATAAATACATTTGAAATATATAAAATAAATAAATTAGAAATATGTTTAAAATAAATATAAATAAATACATTTAAAACATGTCAATACATATAAATAAGTCAAATAAATAAACAACAGAAGTGTAATTACATGATGAGTCACAAGTGCTCAGTTTATTTAACCTATCAGGTCACGAATACTGGGCTAAGGTAAAAAAAAAAATGTAATGCCCCAAAATAATATTGCTTACAAGAGTTTGAGAAAATAAATCTATTAAACGTATTGAAGACATTCTTTTTGGAAATCATGGACGCAGCATCCATGATTTCCAAAAAGAATATCAAATTTGGATCAGTCCGACCACGGGACAGTTCTCCTCTTCACCTCAGCTCATCTTATATGGAGATTTAATGATATTATGTACTGTAGACGATGAAATCTGAAACTGTTGAACTATTTACTCACGCAGTCTCTCACAGAGGGGTGAACCTCTTCCTAATCTTTCCTTCCTGAGAGACTCCGCCTCTCTGGAGTGTCCTTTTTAAACCCAGTCATGTGACTAACCTGTTGATCTTTAACTTCTTCTTCTTCTTCTTCTTCTTCTTCTTCTTCTTCTTCTTCTTCTTCTTCTTCTTCTTCTTCTTCTTCTTTCTTCTTCTTCCTCTCTGTGTTCGTAGTTGGCCTTCGCTCCGTGTTTCCTGGGAGCTTTCCTCGGCCTCTCCGGCGCTCTGAACGGACTGTCGGTGGAGGCAAACGTCACCAAGCTGAAGAGGGTGAGTCTGCTGTAATTGCCCGGTCTGTGTCGGCTCTTTCTTTCCATCCTATGGATCAGGATATATCATACATTACAGAAAAACACTTTCACTAAAGTTAAGGATCAAAATATGTCTGAAAACAGGCGTGGTGACGCCCATTAGTTGAGATTTGTCTCCACATGATGTCGTGTTTGACCTGAGGTGCCCTTCGCTCGTTTGTCATTCATGGATGGAGGGAGAGGAGGAGTCAGTTGTGATAGAGACTGATAGATATGAGTCAGGATTATGAAATAAAACACATAAAACACCTGAAACAAGATCAGCTTACGTAGAAAACTACAAAATCAAGGATGTTATCATTCATGGAGTAAGAGGTCTCACTGCTCTTTATTCATTTTGAACTTTTCAGCTGAAATACACTCAAAACAAATCCACACATGAACATTATTAGACTTTAAAATCTCATATTTGTGTTTGTTAATACAAAGCCTGTGCTGGATTCTCCCAACCTCTGATTCCACTTCACTTAGTTTTATATTTAAACTGCAGACCTGACTCAAGCCGGCCGCAGAGCAGTGTTTTTCTGAATGAACACACCCCAGGTAAATGAGAGGAAGTTTGTTTTTCATGTAGGTACAGCACCTGACCTCCAGCGCTCACCTCTCATTATTATTAGAAACTATTTCCTGTGATGGAGGGAGAGAGGAGGGAGGAGGGAGGGAGGAGGGGTGTGTGGAAATAGCTGGAGTGACTCATACCTTCATATATAGACGTGTGTGTGTGTGTGCGGGATTGTGTGTGTGTGTATTTGTATGCCAGGTCAGAGCTAACTGTCATCTTGTGCCAGCTGCTCAAACGCCGGCCGCCGCCTTGCTTACCCAACGTGCCGCTGGTCACCATCAATTATTTACAAACGAGGGCGCGTGGCGCTGAAAGGCCAACCTGGTAAATGTCAGAAAGGACAGAAAATAAATGACAAATGTGCTCATTACCACGACGCCGGGCGCCACGGAAATGTGAGATGAAAATTAATGGAGCCCGCTCTGATTGTTAAAGCGGGTCCAATCAAGACTTTGCCCTTCTTGTTTGGCGGTTACTCACCTCTGTCCTCCATTTTTAAACGCATCACAACAAAACATGAACTCCAGCAGAAGTACCTCGCAGTAACTCGAGCTCTGTGAATGTGTGATTATGAAATGAAGTGCATTCAAAGACGTCAGTAGATATGAAAATGGTTGATTGAAGGTTGTTGTGCTGATGGATCCATCGCCTGTGACTCCTACTGTACTACATTATATATACGATATAAGGGATCAAGCTTCTATGCAGAAGAAATCCAACTATCTTTACCTTTCATTTATTAAAAAAAGACGTCCGGGAGGCATCCTGTCCAGATACCTGAACCACCTCATCTGGCTCCTCTCCATCCGGAGGAGCAGCGGCTCTACTTTGAGTCTGAGCTCCTGACCCGGTCTCTAAGGCTGAGTCCAGACACCCTGCAGAGAAAGCTCATTTCAGCCGCTTGTATTCGTGATCTTGTTCTTTCGGTCACAACCCACAGCTTGTGACCATAGGTGAGGGTTGGAACGTAGATTGACCAGTAAATCGAGAGCTTTGCCTTCTGGCTCAGCTCTCTCTTCCCCACGACTAGGGGTGGGAATTGATAAGATTTTATCAATGTCAATGCCATTGTTGATTCTGCTTATGAATCCAGTTCCTTATCAATTCTCCTAACGACTCCTGAGTATTTTCTTGAGGGGGAAAAAAAAGTAGTTCTACACCGTCTTCCAACCATTTTATTTCTTCCAAAATGATGTCTGCCCAAGACTGAACATGAACATATTCAACTTGAACATACTGAACAATAGGTTGACCTCATTCTCGGCCGCTAAGTCCAGACGTGGCCCCTGGAGCCTGAGGGAAAGACTTTCAATTTGGAGAGGAAAAAAACGCTTTTCCTCCGGGGGTCATCGCGGAGGTATTTTACCCGCTCTCGGTGCCTCATTTTCGGCCGCATGAGTCCGGACGTGGTCCCTCGAGCCTGAGGGGAAAGCGTCCCGACTCCGAAAGGGGAGAGGTAGGCGGGGGTTCCCCTCCTCAACGTGAACATGTTCACATGGAACCCTTCTCCACTTCGGCCCAACGTGAACCCAAAGCTTCGAGGCCGAGTCGACAAATGCTTCAGCTTATTTGAGGTTTTTGCACCTCGGAGTTCTGCGTTTCAGAGTGTGACGTGATGCTGGGAAAGGAATCGTTAAGGAGAATCGATAACATTTGAGGTGTACAATTCTGATGGAGTTGATCAATTGGAACCGGTTCTAAGTCGGATTCGGTTCTCGATTCCCACCTAACCATGACAGACCGGTACAGCGTCCACATCACTGCAGTTGCTGCACCAATCTGTCCGTCAATCTCCCGCTCCCTCTTCCCCTCACTCCTGAGATACTTAAACTCTTCTGCCTGGGGCAAAGACTCCCCTCCGACCCAGAGAGGGCAAGCCACCCTTTTCCGGCTGAGAACCATGGCCTCAGACTTGGAGGTGCTGATCCTCATCCCCACTGCTTCACACTCAGCTGCAAACCGTCCCAGTGCGAGCTGGAGGTCGCAGCTCGATGACGCCAATAGGACGACATCGTCTGCAAAGAGCAGAGATGGGATCCTAAGGTCACCGAACTGGACACCCTCTGCCACTTGGCTGCGCCTAGAAATTCTGCCCATAAAAGTTATGAACAGAACCGGTGACAAAACCGGTTATAAAACATAAGATAAGATAAGAAACTCCTTTATTTGTCCCACAACAGGAAATTCATGGAGTTACAGCAGCAAACAAGAAGGTGTACAGAACAAGAATTTCAACAAGAATATATATAGAAAAGAAATGTTCATCAGAGACGACAGCTTGGCCATAATTCTCCTGTCAGCCACCACCTCCACAGGGTCCAGGACTGAGCTGGCCTTCTTCATCAGCTAGTTCAGTCTTGCTCTCCTGTATCCTGTCCGGCCTCAGCAGGTGAAATCCTTCCAATGTGGCGTTCGTGTATATAATGATAATAAAGTACGTCTTTGTTTTGTTCGCTAATTTGTAGCATTTTTCCAAAGTCACACTTTGATGATTCGTCGTAATATCTTGCGTTGTAGATGAACTCTTAAAAACAGTAAAACTGAAAAAGTACTGTATCAGCAGAGAACGGTCCCTTCTTCTCTTCTTCTCTTCTTCTCTTCTTCTTCTTTCAGAGCGTGGGAGGAAATATTTAGACGTCTTTGTGACGTGATTTCACCTCAGGTGGCAAAGACGCTTGTTTGGCTTTAATTAGAAAAACAGTTTCACCTTAAAAAAGGTTAGAACTGGAACATTGGCTTGTGTTTTTATATGTCGGGACGTGTCGAGGTGACCTTCAGGTGGGTGTCATAGGGAGTTTTTTTCTGTGGTTAAACTGTGTGTGAAAGAATCATAACACACACACACACACACATTCTGTGTTTACTCTCGAGTCATAGTCTACCTTTGTTTTGTGTCACCATTTAGCATAAAACCTCATATTTAGACTTTTCACTTGTGTTAGTTAAAAGAGATCAAAGAGATAAAAGAGATCAAAGAGATCAAAGCAGTAGAACTCATCAAAGCCAGAATAGAACTCTACAGATTCCTGAGTGTCCGCAGAGTGTGGGATCTCTCCGGGAGGCTGATGGTGTTGTCGATCATTACAGATTACTCAACGATAAGTTGGCCAGCCGCGGGTATTTCTGGCTCCAAGCTTCCCTCCTATCCTGCTTTGTTTTGGATCGAAACTCTCCACCAACTGGAGCTTCAACACATCATCATTTCTCACTTCGTCTCCCACTGCTACCTCAAACTGTTGCGTGGTGGGAAAAGTTGGGTGGGATGAACCTGATACCTGAGTAGGAAGTCAGAAGTTTCAAAGTTTCCTTTAACATTGTTCAAAGTTTTTTGAAAAATCATAATTTCAGACTTAAAGCAGAGACAGTTTCATCCTGCGAGGCGTCAAATTAACAAAGACCCAACATCAAGACCGGATCAGATCCAGTCCCATCTTACAGACAGGACTCAGTCTGATCTCATCTTAATCCACCATGAGCAGAGCACTTTGCAGCATTTAGCAAGTTACAGTGGCAAGGACAAACTTCCTTTAACAGGCAGAAACCTCCAGCAGGACCAGACTCATGTTAGACACACATCTGCTGAGACCGTGTTGGAGAGAGGGATAGAGGGAGATGAAGAGAGAGAGAGATGATAGTGGAGAGACGGATAGTAGTAGTTGTAGCAGCTGGAGTCTGGAACGTCCACAGCAGCAGAGATCCAGAGGAACCTACGAGACAAGGGAGCTCAGGGACTCCAGAAAGGTTTATGGTTAGTAACTTTAATGGGACAGGCAGAGTTAAAGTAAGAGACAGGCAGAGAGAGGAGAGTCTAAGCCTATAGCAGCATAACTAAGACCTGGTCCAAGCCTGATCCAGCTCTAACTATAAGCTTTATCAAAAAGGAAAGTTTTAAGTCTACTCTTAAAAGTAGAGAGGGTGTCTGCCTCCCGGACCCTGACTGGTAGATGATTCCAAAGGAGAGGTGCCTGATAACTGAAGGCTCGACCTCCCATACTACTTTTAGAGACTTTATGTAGAACGAGCAGGCCTGCATGTTGGGAGCGTAGTGTTCTAGAGGGGTAATAGGGCACTATGAATAGATTTGTAGGTTTGATGAAGGATTTTAAATTCTATTCTAGATTCATCAGACATTCTCCAGTTTCGCTGACATGGATCAACACACCCACCGGACGGCTCACTTTGACTCTTTAAATGCCCAAAAATGTTCATGTTTTGGAAAGTGGTAGACAATATCTAGCGAGAGAGATTTCTCAGTGAGCTACAAACTAAAAGATATGCATACAAAAAAGTCTGGATTTGGAGCACCTAGTGGTAAGGACAGATCATGCACCCCATGTAGCGGGTGGCCCAGACTTGGGTTCAACCTGCGGCCTCTTTCCTGAATGTCACTCACCACTCTCTCTCTCTCCAGGTTCGCTGCTCTCTCCACCGTCCTATCCTCTCTGATTAACGGTTTAAAAGCCCAAAAATATAACTTAAAAGATTAAAAACAAGCCTGGTTTTCAAGAATTTAAAAACCTTCAGGCTAACTAAGTTTTGTGATTCAAAATCAGAAACTTTGGGAACAAAAAGAAGCACAATGTCCTACAAACAAAGGTTTCTACATTCCATCCTTGCAGACTTTGAGCAGAGGCATTCATGCACAACTCCTCACTTTAATCTAGGACAGGTAGAAAGGTAGACTCCTCTCGTTTCTTCTTCACTGCTGCTTAAAATCCAAGCTGTCGTCAATTTAAAGACATCTGTGGATCAAAACTCAAAGCAGCAACAAGACAAATCTTGAAAAGACAAATGATACAGCTGGTGAAGAAGAGAGAATGGACAGACTACTGGAAGTGTAACTCCTGGACATCATCTTTATTTCCATCTACTTCCTGGATTACTTAAATTACAAATATATGTTCACCTGAGGGTTCTGTATGTATACAAGCAATTACTAACTTTTCAATCTGTCTTCACAGGACTACACAGACGCTCTAATCTCCAACTACTATGTAAGTTTGTCCGGCATTGTTCACCTTCTTAGAAATAAATGTTCCCTTATCTTTACAGCGCTGCATCTCTTGAGTGAGTCGTCCTCTGACTGTGATCTGTTTCTGTTTCAGCTTTGGCCTCCAGTCCAGATCGCCAACTTCTACTTCATCCCTCTCCACCACAGGCAGGCTCTTACATCTTTATTTACAAACAGATACTAAAAGCATGAATCACATGTGAAGTCTGTGTGAGTGCAAACACATGAGAGTCAGAACTGGACCTTTTAATGCAGCTGAATCTGAGGACTTAAAACTTGTGGGGTTTCTGTTGCTGCATGCATGTTCCCAAATGTGAATGTAGGTCACACTTCTAAAAAGACGGTGTGTAATTATCCTCTCTCTGTAAATGTCATCAGAATCAGAGTCACAGTAGTTGTTGAAAGCCTTGTCAGACACTGCTGTGAATACATTTCCTCCCTCCTGCAGGCTGGCGGTCGTCCAGATCGTCGCTGTCGGTTGGAACTCCTACCTGACCTGGAAGGCCAACAAGATGTGAAGTCCGCTCACAGGTCCGGCCTGTGCTGTTATTGTTGTTCCTGATGATGATGATGATGATGATGATGATGATGATGATGATGATGATGATGATGTGACACTCACTTGTAGTGTGTGTGTTGGGAATGGGCCGCTCTAGTCTAACTCACTTTGGGCCACTGCGTCTCCTGATATTTGAAACGTGTAAAACTGTGACTGAGTCAGCGTAAAGGTCGGGAGAAAGAGCTCGTCTACGCTGAGTGACAAATTCACACTTGAAAGTCAAACTTGCATTTGCAGAAAATGTCTGTGAAAGTTTGTTATTTATGGAAATTAGATTTGGCTGCAGAGCCACACATACGCACATACACACACATTTATCAACACCTAATGATGGAAATGAAACGTCTATTATTAATTCAAGGTTCTGTCGATCACCTCAGATTATTGTGTTTTTTTGGAGGTCAGTTTAATGAAGCTAGTGTTGTAGAGAAAGACATTTTACCTCACTGTCATCTTTGAGTATTATCTAGTATATGTAATCATGTTTATTCACTTACATGTATATTTATCCATCTTTTCCTTTACTGATTCAAAGCATCCCTCAGGAGAGACCAAGCACACTGTTTTTTATCATTTTGTTATGGATACACATAAAGGGAGTCATAAAAAAATACAATCTTTGCTTTATAAAACGTATAAAACATGACGTCACCCACTGTATGATCCAAACAATGGCGGTCACCACATGACATGAGTCTGGAAATCCAGATTTAACTTAACTTCCTGTCAGCGAAGACTCAGACAAAGAGGTGAGGCACAGCAGGCTTTTAGTCTCCTGAAAAACATTGACATTACACCTGTCTGTCAACTCAGCTGTGACGCCAATGATGCAAATGTATATATAAATCATTGTCTTATAAATCCAATGTTCCCCCCCTGCACAGTGTGTATCAATAAATACATGAGCCACTGCTAGAGAGATTTCTCAGTGAGCTACAAACTAAAAGATATGCATACAAAAAAAAGGTCTGGATTTGGAGCACCTAGTGGTTCGGTCAGGTCGTGTAGCGGGTGGCCCAGGCTTGGGTTCAACCCTACAGCCTCTTTCCTGAATGTCACTCACCACTCTCTCTCTCTCTCCTGGTTCGCTGCTCTCTCCATCGTCCTATCCTCTCTGATTAACGGTTTAAAAGCCCAAAAATATAACTTAAAAAATAAAAAACTAGCCTGGATTTCAAGAATTTAAAAACCTTCAGGCTAACTAAGTTTTGTGATTCAAAATCAGAAACTTTGGGGGAAAAAAAGATGCACAATGTCCAACAAACAAAGGTTTCTAAATGTCCGTCAACTCAGCCGTGCCGCCAATGATGCAAATGTATATAAATCATAGCCTTATAAATCCAATGTTCCCCCCTGCACAGTGTGTACCAATAAATACATGAGCCACTGCTAGAGAGATTTCTCAGTGAGCTACAAACTAAAAGATATGCATACAAAAAAAAGGTCTGGATTTGGAGCACCTAGTGGTTCGGTCAGGTCATGTAGCGGGTGGCCAAGGCTTGGGTTCAACCTTACAGCCTCTTTCCTGAATGTCACTCACCACTCTCTCTCTCTCCCTCTCTCTCTCCTGGTTTGCTGCTCTCTCCACCGTCCTATCCTCTCTGATTAACGGTTTAAAAGCCCAAAAATATAACTTAAAAAATAAAAAACAAGCCTGGATTTCAAGAATTTAAAAACCTTCAGGCTAACTAAGTTTTGTGATTCAAAATCAGAAACTTTGGGGAACAAAAAGATGCACAATGTCCAACAAACAAAGGTTTCTGAATGTCCGTCAACTCAGCCTTGCCGCCAATGATGCAAATGTATATAAATCATAGCCTTATAAATTCAATGTTCCCCCCTGCACAGTGTGTACTAATAAATATATGAGCTACATAAACCAGTGGTTCCCAAAGTGTGGTTTGGACCCCCTGGTGGGGTCACAAGACACAAATTTAGGGTCCTCAGATGTCTTCCAGAATTATTTTTCTTTTATAAAGGATCTAAAGTTGCCTATATTACCCAAAGTTATTGACAAAAATAGTAAAATTTCAAATAAAATCTTGCAGAATTAAAAATGTTTCATTAGTTTTCTGTCTGTCTTTGTTGCCTGATGACTCCTAAGGTCAGGGTAAGTTTCAGTAGCAGCAGGTTCATTCTCAGCACCACAGGAAGTACAGCCAGGTGTTCATGTAGGTGCTTCATTTTCTGCAGACCAGCATAAATGAAGTCTGAAACAACATTTAATCACTTGGAGGGTTGTGGGCTGAAAAGTTTGGGAACCCCTGCTCTAAACTGTTTGTCAAACCCGGCTGTAAACGTGTTTAATCTGCTGTTAAAGTCAGCGTTTTAACATGGAGCCTAATGGAGATTCTTTGGCTTTTGGGGGCAGCCCCTAGTGGACACAAAATGAACTGCAGTTTTGGGGGGATTTGTCATTTGCTTCATTTTACAGCACTACAGGTCGCCACATGCGTTCCACAAGCAGTATTAAGGCTTGCAGGATGCAGTTTGCTAGCAAGTATGTAAACAGGGCTAAACAGCTAGCTAGCCTCCAGTTGAAGGTCACAAAATCGTGACACCGGTATTTTTAGATCGTTTACACGTGATGTCTCTTTACCTGTAAAAAAAAATCAGTCTAAAAGTGTTTTTGAGGAGTGAGTCTCTGAGCCTCTTGTTTTCTCTTAGTCAAATAGAAATGTTGAATCCTCTTTAAAGCTGCAGTTTGTCAGTTTTACCACTCATTTTTCTTTAAGCAATAACAAAAGAAAACTAACTGAACCCTAGAAGTTCTGTTCGGTGGAGGTTGTTGGCTGTGGACGGAGACAGGCTGGTCATTTTCCTCCAATACCACACTTTGTGCTAAGCTAAGCTAACTAGCTTAACCGCAGAGACCTGAGAGGTGTTGAAACTAAGTGTATTTCCTAAGTATTAAAACTATTCCTTTTAATGGTTCGGTTTCAGTCAAATGTTTTCAGTCAAATGTTTAAGTTTCTGAAAATTAACCAAATAATAAACCTCTCTCTGTGCATTGACAATCACTTGAAACTTGTATTCCTCCTTGTCTTTTATTAAAATGTGAACATTGTTAACATCAAAGTTTGTCTCTGGCATGTGAACCAATAAAGTTTTCCCCCAGGTGATGCGGGTGGTGTGTTTGACCTCACTAACTTTGCGTCCTGCTCGTCTCTGGCCCGGGTGGGGTTTGTTTGGAGGGTGATGTGGAGGCCGCTGAGCCGTCAACCAGATAACTGCACACATTTGTTTCCCACACAAACTCGCTCGGCTGATCTGAGGGAGAAAAGCAAGCGGAAAGCGTTCTGATGAAACCGCTGAAAATCTTCCAAATAGCCTCTTTCCCTCCGAGGGAAACCAGCCTCTCCCCGGAAAACTGCAGTTTATTTTTGATTCAGCACCAAGACCGGCTGTGTCTGCAGCTCAGAGGGGATCCAATGAAGATACAGTGGACGGTCTTCCTAACGGTCTAACCTGTAACTGAGGCGTGATGAAGCTGACAGGTGTCTGAAATCATCATCAGGGTTCAATCAGGTGGAATTTAGGACTTTCTAACAAACACAATAAAACTTTGTTTAATGGGAAAAAACTCTGAACTGTTCTTTAGTTTGTTTTATGAGTCTTTAAACTTTTAGACCCAGAAGTTATAACCATTAATAAAGTCACATTTTAACATTTAATCTCTTGTATTTCCTCTGAAGTCCACCTAAAAAAGTCTGTGAGCTCTTAAGTCTACCTGATAATATCCTGTATCCATGTCATTCCCCAATCTCTACTCCCAGTTTTCCTGCTCCATACTCCATTCTGAAACACTCTCTCTCTTCCTCTCCCTCTATCCCTCTCTCCAACACGGTCTCAGCAGATGTGTGTCTAACATGAGTCTGGTCCTGCTGGAGGTTTCTGCCTGTTAAAGGAAGTTTGTCCTTGCCACTGTAACTTGCTAAATGCTGCAAAGTGCTCTGCTCATGGTGGATTAAGATGAGATCAGACTGAGTCCTGTCTGTAAGATGGGACTGGATCTGATCCGGTCTTGGTGTTGGATCTTTGTTAAGAGTTGGAGGATAACGTTTGTTGTGATTTGGTGCTATATGAATAAAGATTGATTGAGAATTTGGTTCCATTTAAAGCTCCAGTGAGGAGTTTTTGACGGGTTATGAAACAGAATGAAATAAATACTGCTGCCTCTTTATGAACTACAGAAGCAAACAAGACCATCACTGACAAGACGGAGGATTTCTAAGTCTTAGTTTTTGATGCTTGTAACTGCTGTGCGAGGGTTCACTTTCAGACGAGATGATTTACAGAACGCTGAAGAATCAACCTTTTTTAACCAGTGCAACATCTGACTGTTAAAAGAAAGCAGGATGTCAGAAAGCACTTCTTACAACCATGTGAAAATGAGTAAAGATGTTGGAGGTACCGCTTTGTCCACAGGGGGCACCAGAATCAACACAAACAGAAAGTTCCTCACAGGAGCTTTAAAAAGAAGACAGGTTGTAGACACTCTCATGGCTTCACTTTTCAGACCTAGAGGTAATGTTTGTAATATTTGAGAAGTACTTGAAATCCTGATTATTTTCCAGCTGAGACCTTATAAGTTCAAACTGGAAAAGGAAGATCAGAAAATGAATTAAATAAAGAAGGAACATCGTTTAGGAAATAATCAAACTGGAGTTAGATTTGACAGAAAATGTTTCACGTGTTTCAGACGGCTAAAAAAGTTACTACATTTAAAGCCAACTGCTTTACAAGTTCAGATTCTGCACATAGAATCCAGTTATTAATTAAACACAAGTTACCTTCCCTTAAACACAACAGGAAAAACTCCAGTCTACTTTCAGTATGTGGCCTCTCCTGTGATTAGACCTGTGGTGAGGAGATATCTGGGACTTCAGCACCATGGACAGCTCCAAGATCCATTCACTCCTACTTTAAAGAGACTTCTCATTTTTTTAATGCCTAATAAAAGTGATTTAAAGAGACTGTATGGAAATACCAAACACTGTTGTGAGAATCAAACATTGTTAGAAAGATCAGCAGGTCAAAAGTAATCTGTTAGATCGAGACAGACTCGTCAAAAGAGAACTTTTAAAAGGATTTATTTTGTTGTGTTCTACTTGTTGCATCCTTTTGGCCTTACAGCAGTAATTATAATCCCAAATATTCCACATAACCATGCTAAATTAACATAAAACATGCTTTAAACTGAGTCTAAGACAGCTGTTTATTAAGAATCCAGATTAAAAATGATCTAAATTGAAAAGCAGATTATTAGGGCACTGAAAGGAGAGATCAAAGTTCAAGAAGAAGTCACATCAGTCTGTTAATGATCCCTGCAAACCTGAAGAGAGAGAGAGAGAACTTTCTCAAGGAATCCCAAACCCCCTCCCCACTCCTCAAGGTCCCCCCTCTGTGTCCCCCCTCCCTGAGGTCACTTACTCACCCTCACAGTAAATAAAGACTGAAAATAAAATTTTTTTAAAAAACTCTCCATTCTTCTTTTATTTTGTGTCAGTCACAGCGTCCCCAGCTGTCCCTCGGGACTACACTGCCTTGTTGTCTCTCGATCCTTGTCCACTTTCCAAACAGATCTGTGTGCTTGCATTGACGTCAAAGCTGCAGGCTGGATGTATAAAACCCTCCGTCCTCTCCAGACACCGCGCTCACTGGGACTTTTTCCTGACTCTGCTCCGACCTGAGATCCGCAAAGTTCAGCTGCAGCATCTGCAGAGAACAAAGTGAGTATCACACTTTGCTTTTTAGACAACCTTTGAAGGGAGGTGTGGAGGGATTGGGAATATCTCTGCTGCAGATTATCGACATTTTAAGACCTTTAGATGATCTTGTGCGCACCTTTTTTAATCAGATTACACAGAGGATAGATTGTGCATTTTATCTGAGATTGTAATCTTTGAACTTGGTCATTTCTTTCTTGCAAGAAATTCATCTCTTATTGAATTTACTGCAAAATATGCTGCAATGTAAGACAGTCATCGTTACCTAAGGCCTGCGTAAAATCCACTAGAATAAGATAAGAGATAAGATATTACTTTATTCAGTTGTTACAGCAACCCAGACATAAGTACAATCAAGAAGAAGTTTCAATAAGTAAAAATAAAATACAATTTAGATATATACAATGTTACAATGGAATTTAGATTAAATAGCAGTAATTACAGGCAGTATTAAAAATGTTTCAGGTTGACATGGTGTGATTATGGTTGGTAATGACAGATTAAGCAATAAATAAAAATAATATGGTATGTAATATGACCATGAGTTGTAGTTTCAATAATAATGTTGTTCTTTTGTATTTATAGTTGATGTTATTGTTATTATATTTATTTTATTTTTATTTGTATGTCTTATTCTTATGCCTTGTACAAAGAGAGCACAGTTTACCTAACTCAAATTCCTTGTGTGTTCAAGCATACCTGGCCAATAAAGCTGATTCTGATTCTGTAATATAACATAATGTAATATGGCAAAGATAATTATAATACAGTATATTATGCATTATAATGCCAGCAGCAGTCAAGAGAGTCAGTTCGAATGAGACAAACCTGAGAGGTAGAAATCACCTTAGATGGATGAAGAATCCAAAAGTAGGATTCCTGTTTGACTTTGGCTCTCAGATTTAATCCTGTGACTTTATTTTGGATCATCTGTGCATGAAAGAGAAGCTGGAAACACTGCAAACAGTTTGAAGTCTGAATGTCCTCCACACCCTGTCTCATTTAATGTCTGTGTCTGCAGGACATGAAGCCAGTCCCCCTTCTCCTGCTCCTCTCCTCGGTCCTCCTCTCATCACACCTCCACCCCGCCGCCGGCAGACCTCGCTCCCTCCCCGGCTGGCTGGATGGTCGCCTCCAGACGCAGCAACTGGAAGAGGTGCTCCTCAGAGCGGCCGCCGCCGGGGACAGCACCGCGTCCGAGCTGCTCAGCGAGAACATCCTGAAGTTAATCCAAAGCCGGAACCAGGAGCATCTGACCCTGCTCACGCCAGTGGAGGAGGAGACCGAGGACGAGGCGGTGAGGGCGGCGGCGGCGCAGCTGCTGCTGAAGCGCAGCGAGGATCCGCCGCTGTCCATCGACCTGACCTTCCACCTGCTGAGGAATATGATCCAGATGGCGAAGATGGAGAGCCAGAGGGAGCAGGCTCAGCTCAACCGCAAAGTCCTGGACGAGGTCGGGAAGTAAAAAGCTCTTTTTGTCTTTTAGAGAAAATAAAATGCCTCATTACAGCAGCAGCCTCCTCACTGCTGTCTCCTTCAAGTATTCAAGACCTCTGACATTAGTTGTTGTTTGTGCGCCTGCCTTCCTCTCCTCGACGCTTTACGCACACATGGTGCCAAATTACGCACCACAGCAAAATGTTCATCCACGTTTTATTTATTAAGGACTTTGTTGGGAAACATGGAACATGGACTTCTCTGACCCCTCACCTCTCCACCTTTACCTCTCTCTCTCACACACTCACACACACACACACACACACAAATCTCCACTCTGGACTTTGGGAAACTTTCCTATCCACCACTGGATCAAACATTTGGACACTTTAGAGCTGAGCTGTTCCTCCTGTGTTGATCTGATCTGATGTTTTGATGTTTGAGGGAAAAATTACAGATGAAAAGTTTCCAAATTGAATAAATCAGAGAGTAAATCAAATAATTTCAAAGGTTTAAAGCTTCTTTGTTAAATTACAGTCTGACTTTAAATGAAGTCATGTTTGAATCGGACATTTGTGGATGATGTTCAGAATATTTGACCTCTTTAGAAATCAGATTCAAGGTGTCTTGGTTGTAACAAAGATGGCTCAAATATTGTGGATATATAACCAGGAAGAATTAAGAGGAAGTCTTAAAAGATAAAGATCATATTATTGCTTCACATGCTGATGTCTGTGAAGGTTCTCAGTCATCCAGGTCATGGTAATCCAAAGCTTGATCCGTAAGGCAACTGGACCAGTTTCTACCAGTCCAGTTGCCTTATGGATCAAGCTTTGGATTCACATGCTGTTGGCGTTTAAAAGTTTCAAACCTCTCTCTGATTTCTGTTCTTCTGATCATCCTTCCCGTCATGAGATAATCTGGAAACACCGCTTGTGTTTAATTTTCCATCCTCACCTGTCAGCCCTCCCCCCCTCCTGAGATCCTCTCCTCAGTCCTTTGGTTTGAGCAGGAGCACTATCACCTGTACTGTATCTACTGTAGCATGCTAATCTACAAAAAAAAAAAAGGAAGAAAAACAGCTTTATTTTCCCGTCAGCGTTCATGTCCGACATCGATCAAAGTGTCTTTGTTTTAGCAAGAGAAAGAAAAAAGCTTTTTGGCCATTTATATTTTGTAATAAAAAATGATCAAAGTAAGAAACTCTGCTTTTGGTTCTTTCATTGGGCTGAATTTATGTTTGGATTAATCAGTTATAAAGCATGACTTCTTGTGACAGCTGCTTTCAGTTTCAGAAAGATGAAAGATCACTCATAGGGGAAGCTTTTGTCCAGTGATAGAGACAGGATCATAAAACAAGATGTAAACAGCATAACCGTATCACTTACAAGCCAGATATCATGGAAATGAAGTCTCAGTGAAGTATTTAAGGGCGGCTGTGCCTCAGTGTGTGAATGAGTGAAGGTGCTATGTGATGTAAAAGTGCTTTGAGAAGTCAGAAGGCAAGAGACAGAGTTATATAAACACAGTCCCTTTAGTCCTTTTACATTTCTGTCCTCTAGAAGATAACTCCTCATCAATCAATCAATCTTTATTTATACAGCACCAAATCACAACAAATGTTCTCCTCAGACTCTTTCCAAACAGGGCAGGTCTAGACCGTACTCTATGTTCTAGACCCAACATCAAGACCAGGATAAGACCCAGTCCCATCTTACAGACAGGACTCAGTCTGATCTCATCTTAATCCACCATGAGCAGAGCACTTTGCAGCATTTAGCAAGTTACAGTGGCAAGGACAAACTTCCTTTAACAGGCAGAAACCTCCAGCAGGACCAGACTCATGTTAGACACACATCTGCTGAGACCGTGTTGGAGAGAGGGATAGAGGGAGATGAAGAGAGAGAGAGATGATAGTGGGGAGACGGATAGTAGTAGTTGTAGCAGCTGGAGTCTGGCACGTCCACAGCAGCAGAGATCCAGAGGAACCTACGAGACAAGGGAGCTCAGGGACTCCAGAAAGGTCTATGGTTAGTAACTTTAATGGGACAGGGAGAGTTAAAGTAAGTGACAGGCAGAGAGAGGAGAGAGAGGGGGAAAAACAGGATCCCAGCAGTTTGCAGCATTTAGCAAGCCACAGTAGCAAGGACAAACTTCCTTTAACAGGCAGAAACCTCCAGCAGGACCAGACTCATGTTAGACACACATCTACTGAGACCGTGTTGGAGAGAGGGATAGAGGGAGATGAAGAGAGAGAGAGATGATAGTGGGGAGACGGATAGTAGTAGTTGTAGCAGCTGGAGTCTGGCACGTCCACAGCAGCAGAGATCCAGAGGAACCTACGAGACAAGGGAGCTCAGGGACTCCAGAAAGGTCTATGGTTAGTAACTTTAATGGGACAGGGAGAGTTAAAGTAAGTGACAGGCAGAGAGAGGAGAGAGAGGGGGAAAAACAGGATCCCAGCAGTTTGCAGCATTTAGCAAGCCACAGTAGCAAGGACAAACTTCCTTTAACAGGCAGAAACCTCCAGCAGGACCAGACTCATGTTAGACACACATCTGCTGAGACCGTGTTGGAGAGAGGGATAGAGGTAGATGAAGAGAGAGAGAGATGATAGTGGGGAGACGGATAGTAGTGGTTGTAGCAGCTGGAGTCTGGCATGTCTACAGCGGAGACTCAGAGGAACCTCCTTATGATTGTGAACCTGCTGACCTTTCTAATACAGCCATCAAGAGGAGACATTTTTTATCAGATTGAACTATGCTAATAGTTTGATAATAATAGGACATAGAGTCCGGTCTGGACCTGCTCCCTGGAAAAGAGTCTAAACTGTGAGTTTCAGGTTTGATGGTGGTCGGTTTTGTCTTCTCCAGTTTAAACAGATCGAAGAAAGAGGAGAAACAAACACAGAAGTCCGAGTGGCCTCTCTGCTCTTTGTTTTTATGACTCAGTCCAAACTGTGGGTGTGTTGGTGATTCTTCTGCCTTAACACCTTCTGTTTGTTTGTGTTGCTCTGTGTGCGTGTGTGTGTGTGTGTGTGTGTGTGTGTGTGTGTGTGTGTGTGTGTGTGTGGGTTCAGTTTCAGTTGTATCACAAACACTTGAGTCTCAATATCTTTGTTGGATAACGTGTAAAACTACATTTCATCCTCCATGAACTCTAAAGGTGTAACTTAAAGACTGATGTTCATGTAGTTTTTTTTAAAGGCACTGTAAGGAGTTTTCATGTTGTGTTGATTCTGGCGCCCCCTGTGGACGAAAGCAGTAGTACTTTTCATGATGAAGACTGCATTTCCCATGAGCACCACGAGGAACCAAATGAATGAATACAGATCTTTTTAATCCTCCTTCTCTTAGTTCAGACACTTTTATCAGGATGCAGGAGGACTAAACTTTGTAAACTCAAAATGTATTACAGTTAGCTAGCTTACAAAAGGTGAACAGACCTACCGGTTTATACCAGTTTTTACCATTACCTGTCATGGCCCTGGTGTCATGATGTGAGTTCCAGTGTCCCACTAAATGTCTTGGTAACATAAATATGGACACAGTTTAACTCTTTAGTCCTCAAAGAGCAGATTAGCATTCACACACAAGGATAAACATTCAATCCTGTTCATAGACATTTAGCTCTTTTAGCTAGCAGAGCCCTGGTTGTAGAATTTCGTATGTCTGTTTGATAATCCTGCTCTAGTATCAGACATAAGGACAAAACATGATGTGAAAAGAGAATCATCTAAAGAAGAAAAACTCCTCTCTCTTGATAACCTACTTCAATAACTTAGGGACCAATATCCAGTCTGCCTTTTCTTGTGCAAAATCTGACCCAAACACAGGAACTAAAATTCAGTTTAAAGAAGAAAGAAGCAACCAGTCTTATCACTGATAATCTTATTTTACTATGTAGAGCATGAAGAATAATACGTGTCAGAGTGACAAGTTTCAAAATTCAATTCGGTGCTTTTGGTCTTCACTGAAAAATGGTGTTAGTGTGAAATTTAAAGATTATTTAAGGATTTACTTTCACTAAAAACAGAGTTAACAGATCTATAATCTCTTCCTGTCCCATTAAAGTTACTAACCATAGACCTTTCTGGAGTCCCTGAGCTCCCTTGTCTCGTAGGTTCCTCTGTAGTAGTCTGCAACTACTACTATCCGTCTCCCCACTATCATCTCCCTCTATCCCTCTCTCCAACACGGTCTCAGCAGATGTGTGTCTAACATGAGTCTGGTCCTGTTGGAGGTTTCTGCCTGTTAAAGGAAGTTTGTCCTTGCCACTGTAACTTGCTAAATGCTGCAAAGTGCTCTGCTCATGGTGGATTAAGATGAGATCAGACTGAGTCCTGTCTGTAAGATGGGACTGGATCTTATCCTGGTCTTGATGTTGGGTCTTTGTTAATAATAGAACATAGAGTACAGTCTAGACCTGTTCTGTTTGGAAAGAGTCTGAGGATGGCGTTTGTTGGGATCTGGTTCTGGAAGCCTAAGAAGCCCCATTGACACCCATGTTAAAATGACCATTTATACATGTGCTGGATTTGCATAATTAGGGGCGTGGTTTATTTGATTGACAGGTGAGTGCACCTGTGTACCTGTCTCTAGACTGATGGTTGGTTGAGTCAGCATTTCCAATATGGCGACCTCTATTCTAGGGCTTCATAACGCCTTTAATACAGTCTGCTGCACATTGTTGTTTCTGTTTGTTGACAGGAAGTAATGTTCTTTATCACAAGCAATTTATTCGTTACTTCAAAGTGTTCAAATCTGAACAAACCGGAACCATAAAGGGTGCACATAGAAGTCTTGTTTTCAGATCATACATGCACGAATCTTCAATCCCTCCAACCCTCCCTTAAAGGAGCAAATCATATGCATTACCATGACAATAATGAGCTTATCTACCCACTGCTTCTCTCCAACATCCGGCCCACTGGCATTGTCTTCCCTCTGCGTTTGAGTATCTAAAGAAGGAACTGTTCTTTGATTTGAAATTTGAGGAGGACAATCCAGAGTTTGCTCGAGGAGTCGATTAAAGCTGCACGCATACGCTCTTAAAAAAGGATTCGACTTTCACAGAAACCATCTCTATTCTATTGACTTTAATCCTCACACTCTGTTTGTGTCATTTTACATAACATCACCGTCCAGAGAAGTGACGACATGAGGGAACTGAAGTGTTAGTTTTGTGACAGAGAGATTTAAAAAGAGGGTTTTAAATCCAGGAGAAGATAAATCCTGTGAGCTGTACATTTAGAGACATATTTACACACAATGCTCGGGCGATAAGAGGCAGGAAGCTAAGTCTGAATGAATCACTGCTGCTGCTGCAGGAAGGATCACAGATGGATCAAGTATGTAAAGGTGTTGTTTGAGTTCTGTCCATGTTGTCATTGTTGTTGTTGTTGTGTGTCCGTAGTGGCTGAATTCACTCCAGCACTGTGTGGATTTCTTCCGGAGGATTATGGTAAACCTCTATTTCCGTCCCATTCCTCAGGACCGCAGCGAGGACCTGGAGTAAAAGAACAAAAGACGAAATATCATGAGATCAGTGTCATCATCACCCACGCCCAAAACAATCACCAGTGACTCTGAAGCTGCTGGGCCTAATGTCCCCGCTCCAACACGGATACATAACAGCAGCGGAGGAGGAGGACGAGGACGCTGTTGTTGTTGTTGTTGTTGTCTCTGACTGAGTCAGCATGAACACACTGCTGCCGTCCCCGTCCTGAGTGGGTGAGGGGAATCCTTCTGCAGCGCTCTCTTTACGTAAGTGGTCTTGTTAGAGATGATTCTTACACATGTCCTCTCTACGATGCAGAGCGAGCTGCTGCTGACTTCAGACTGAGCAGATCTGACAGTTAATCAGCAGAGCAACAAGAACATCTAGAAACAGGCTCTGACACATTTACACTCCTTCACTTCTGTCATTGCAGCGCTCTGTTCTGCATCTTTAGGAACATTTGAGTCTGCAGGATTATTGTTTAAACACTTTAAATATGGACTTCATGGTTTCAGGGGTGGAGCTGTGATGCATCATGCACATGTTTGCAGGAAGTATAGAAACCTTTCAGTCCTAAAAAAAACCCCTCCCCTTTTTTTTCCACATTGCAAATGCAAGACTTTTTTTAATCTGCTTTAGCTTCTCAAACATTTCCAAACTGCAGAGCTCTACAGAAGCTAATCTTTCAGGATTGGAAAAAACTTAGCACTCCATATAAAACCAAACATTCTGCAATTTAAAAAATTCAGCTTATTTTTATCTGCAAATCAAAATTTTTTTGTCTTCATCAGCTTATACCAAATGTTTGAAAATATTTGAAAACCATATTAAATCCACCCATAATTATTTAATCTGGCTTTTTTCTTATT